>NC_141140.1:24321298-24621298 GCF_053477565.2 Lygodium microphyllum | reverse complement strand
GCCAAAAACTCTTACTGCTTCTTCCTTCTCCACCAAAATCATCTTGTCTGAACCTCTATTGAAAACTTGGGATCCAATCACCTTGAAGATAGCTTTCAAAGCCATCATTGGCAAGCTTGGAGAGCTTGACAACTTGCTATGATAAATTGCAACTATTTGATTATTTAAGCTTCCAATATAGGCATTGACTTTTCCAAGCTTCAATGGCATTGAGCCCTTGGCTCTTCCAAGAAAGTTGTCGTCATCCTCAATTTATATCTACACAATAAACCACAATAGCGTAAGGTGTGAGTAGATAAATATCCAATAATATTTGTCTATAATGCATAACATACTCTAATATAAACCACAATGGATACCTTAGAATTATCTTTCATACCTTAGGGTTTTCATCTTCTTCAAGAAGACTATTATCATACAAATATAAAAGCAACATCAAATCCCTGCACTAATTGGTTCTCAATATCCTCTTGAAACATTTTCTCCTTCTCTTTAACCTCTTTACCTTTGCTTGCAATATCCTCTATCTTCTTCTCTTTTATTGTATCTAAAGAACGATTATCCATATATTAAAGATATACAAGAAATCCAACATCCTTCTGTACAAGAATACATTGATATTGATTCCGATGAAAAGGGAAGACTGCTTCCCACTTCTTGAATTTCTCATCAATGAGGCTAAACCTTGTTTGCAAAGTTGTTCTAGTAGCATTGGTAGCTTCTATTACATCACTACAATGGATAAATCCCTCAATCTCTAGGCCTTCCACATGTTTATCATAAAACTCGCTAAAATCCTTCAATTTTCCTTCAAGATCCTTCAAGAGCTCTTACAAATCAAAGGAAACATTGATCATATCTCTAATGTAAACAAATCTAGATGAATATCCAGTTGCATGGAGAAAATCAAAGAGCTTTTCATCACAAGAATCCTCTAGATCCTCTTCCTCCATTCCCTCTAAAGAAAACTTCCTTTGAGTCATCTTGATTACTCACAAAACCAAATCCTAAAAACAAAAAAGTAAATTTAGGGACACAATATACCAATCTACATTTTCTCACATCCAGAAGATTAAAGCAAGATTGCTAAAAAAATTAGTCAAACCCTTCATAGAATATCTGACTACTTGATATTTTGTTAAGAACTCACTCTTGGCTTTAAAGTTTAGACTCCTTATATATGACGTGCTCACTAAAAAATTTTGAGCAAGGGTTCAATGTTATCTTCCTCCTCTTAAACCAACAAATATAGAAAAATGTGTAATAAGGATACTTTACTTCATTCATCTTGCATGTCGGAATCCCTAAGATAACACACATGTAAAATTGGTCAAAATACAATAACAGTGCCTTGAGAAAAGTGAATTTTCCCTTTGAGCAGCAGAGAAAGCATGCAATTTTGTGTCTCATTGTTCAAATTTCATTTTACATTCAACACTCCTGAAACACAACAACTATGATCCAAACTACTTCGTAGTTGATAAAATCACGTTTCATACATCAATCAATCAAATTTTTTTGACAAAATCACATTTCATACATCCAAAAAATTTGTCTAAGGTAATGCACCTAGAACATCAAAACCACATCATTTAACATATGTACAAGATTAATCTAAGATTGATAGAAAAATTTAGTCAAACCCTTTATAGAATTTCTAACTTCATGATGTATCTTTCTCCTCTTAAACCAACAAACATAGAACAGTGTCCAACAATGATACCCTATTTCATTCATCTTGCATGTCCAAATCCCTAAGATACCACAAATGTTAAATTGTTCAAAATACAATAGCAGTGCCTTACAGAAAGTGAGATGACTATTTGAGCAGTAGAGGAGGCATGCAATTTCGCATTTCATAGATCAATTTTAATTTTACATTTAGGACTCATGAAACACGACAATAATATTCCAAAACTCTTTGCAAATGGTAAAATATCATTTCATATGTTAGTGAATTGTTTCATGGAAAAACTAACAAGTTTGATAATCTTTAATGCCTCGAGATTTAGGATTGTAGAGAAAAAATGATAAGAAAAAGTTTGAGAACTAAGAATTGTATTCCCTATTGAAATAGGCTTTTGTAGAAATACACCTGATTTGGCCTTGTGATGCACACGAGATAAATGGTTTGTGAAAGGCAAAACCAAATGTGTGAAAGAAAAATTAGCATAAACTCTACCTTGAGTTGGTGTATATATGTGCCAATGGGTTGCCACATGTTTGTTCGAGAAGTATTGTGCACTCATTAGGAAGAGTTGTGTTTAAAATGAAAAAGAAGAGGCTAAAAATTATCTTTTACCTTCAAAAAGTGGAGCCATAAAAGCACTATCATGCCAAAAACATCAGTGACACATGGCACAAGTTTCCAGGAAAAAACGGTCTACTTGTCTCACATGTCAAGCCTACTATGCATTACAACAGTTACATGTGTAAACAAACATCATTTTAAACCCAATTTTTGAATTGCAAAAGAGTTTTTTTGAAGACAAAGCTCTTTCTATGCTTGATAACACCAACACAAGGCTAACTTAGTCAAAACTCAAAATTATTCTACAGCACAAGGTGACTTGGGAAGATTCCATCATCCAGCATACTTGCCAAGACCTCAAAAATGTAAGTTTTTTGACAAATTTGAGCTAGCTCTATATGAGTATAATGAATCTTGCTAAATGTTCCCAAAAAGAGCTTGATGTATGAAACACAATTAGTCATGGCTCTCGTCATGGACAATTGTCATCTCACATTTCATATGTTGGGAGGAATCCAAGTTTCCTAAAAAATAATAATGGATCAACAGAGCTAGATCACATAGAACGATAATTTTGCTTCCATTGATGTTGATAATAATTACGAGTGCATCAACTATATGAGTAATGGATTATTCAATTTGAGGTTTAGATATTGATGTTGGCATTCAAATTGAAAGTCCCACAAGGTTTGATTTCATTGTGGATAAGATTTAAATATTATTGACATGAACATTCAAATAGATCTTCTCTTAAGGGGGTTTGAACTCATTGAGAATAAGATTTGAGATTTGCTAGATGACCGTTGTTCCATTGTGAGACTTGTAAAACTTCATGACATAAATGGCCTTTGATGAAATATTTATTTAAAAAAAGTGATGTGTGAAATGCAAGAAAGTGTAGGTTTCTCTTGTCCAGAAGGCCCAATTCATGGTTCATACATCTCGGGCTTGCATTGTTTGATTGAAATTTTTATGGTAGACTATGTGAGTAGTGTTTGTTTACTACTAAGTGATTGTAGGTGACATTATATCAAAGATTTGGAGATTTGTCCTAATTTTGAGATATTTTTTGTTTTTTTAAATGTTTCAAATGGCTAGAACTAATGTCACTACAAGAAAGCAAAAAGCTAATCCTAGAGGTCTTGCTTCAAAGATTCATTAGTCCTCTAAGCCTTCCAAACTTACAAGAAAATCATAGCCAAGGAGAAGGTTTTCACAACATGTTAGATGCCTAAAGGAGATTAGAAGTGCAATGAAGGTTCTAGATAATACAATTTCAAATCTACCTTTTCAAAGGCTTGTCAGAGAAATTTGTGGTTGATAGTTTTAGATGGACTAGGGCAGTCTCAATTGCATTCAAGAGGCTGTATAAGATTTTTTAATTGAGTTTTTCCAAGATTCTTATATCTATGTTGCTCATGCACATAGGCTTACACTTATGGATAAAGACATAATAATTCTCAGGAGGTTGCGATACATGTTTTCTAAGGTCCTTGCGCTAGTCCCCCTTTTTCTAATGTGAAGGCTTTCAATATTTTAAATGTGCTTCCATATAGAAAAAGGAAAGCGATTCAGGTCCTAAGGTTGAAGATGCCACCCATAAAAAGGACACAAGACTACATGAGAAAGAGGAAAAGGCCACGGAAGAGCAAGCAAATAAATGGAGGGAGTATAAAAGAAAGAAGGAAGAAGAAAAGGAAGCAAAGAAACTCTCATCTTTTGAAGAAGAGCTATCTACCCTTCTTGAAAGGCCTGACCCTAAGGGCTTCAATGTTTGTTGCTTTTTACCCGATGATATTAACAAAATATCTTATATAGTCTTTTTTGACTTTGATTGTGTTCAAATTCTCAAGAATAAAATGAGAGAAGTAAATGACTCTATTCTTCTTGCTAGGATGAGGTATAGTATACTAAATTTTATTTTTACTCACTATATTTTTCTAGCAATAGACTTTTATGTTGATGCTTACTATCTCAATTCCTTTGTTAGGTGTGTAATGCATGAGTTTCCCTTTGATATACAACAAATATTTGAGGTTCTTGATCCATCTATCTCATACTATATGAGGAGTGAGCTTGATGCAAGTGCATTTGATCATTGGTTCAATCCAATGTACTTTGAAACTTTGGAGGTTCTTCTAATTTCATACAATGAAAAGTAAGTAATTTGAAATCTTGTTTTGCTAGATTATTGAAATATGATTGTTTTCAGTTCTCATTGGAGCCTAATTGGAATAGATTGTGTGGAGTGACAATGTTTTCACATCAATTCTATAAAAGGAAGCCATGGAAATGCAAAGTTGTAAGTTATATGATCTAGGGTCTCCTTGATATTTTGATCTTTTAAAAGTACTCTAAATAGTTTTTTTTTTTACAATTACTCTAAATTTTATTGCCTTTTTGGTATAGAGCTATAAAAAGATTGATTGAAGTGCTAGAGAAAATGCCTTCCATGCCTTCTAATTTACTTGCAACAATGAAATATAGACAAGTTGTAGCAGTAAGATCTTGATTAATATGGTTGGAACATGATATGAAAATTTATTCTATAAACTACCATAAACAAGTTTCATAGTTTTACTTTATATTGTTGATTGCATTGTCCTCATTAAGATGATAGTCACTCTTGTGGCTAGAGAGTAATTGCAAATGCTAGAAGATTGATTTAAGTTTATTTATCTCGATGATGATAAACTTATAATGGTAATGTGAAAGATACTAAACTTTGAGATAGAGGTTTATTGCAAAATAGGCCATTGATGATAATAATATAGTCCATTGTAAAAAATAACAATGAACTAAAAATATTTTCTTAAAAATTTATGATAATTTACAAGGGATTGCTATACAAGTGAGCATGTTTAGTATATATGAGCAAAGGTCATGAAGTACATAATGGTCAATTGTATGCAGTCAATGAGAATGGACAATAGCGGGAGATTGGACATTGAACGAGAGGGGGTGCATGTAACTACAATAGGTGAAGCTATGCCTTCAACACCCAAGGTAACCAAAGCATCAAAGAAAGACAAATGGACTCCTAGAAAGGACGTCCCTTTTCCTAAGAAAATATCTTTTAAAAAGTAGCTTTACTTCATTGCTTGTAAGCACTTGTGTGTATAAGTCATAAGATGGTTGACAAAAATTTGTCATAAAATTTGTACCTGTATTTTATATTGATAGTAAAGAGATCTTTTCTTCAATACCCTTGAATTGTATATTTTTCTCTCTCCTCCTTGTGATATCTGTAAAAAAAAAAACATGTTACAAATATTTATTAATAAAAAAGAAGTGAAATTAGATATACACCTAAGTGGATATAATATAATATAAAAACTTACTCTTTTGTTATTAAGTTGGAACACAAATGAGTATGGTAGTTCAATACCTTCATCATGTAAATCCATCCTCACTTGATGTAGCATACATAATGATCTAACCTTTAGGATTGCAATAATGTCCTCATTGTACCAAACATTAAGATCCACTATATGATTTTTGCTAAAATTATCAAGATTTTGGTCTAAAGTAACCAAGCTACCACCAACATAATGCCAACTACTATCATAAAAGCTAAGGATGAAATTTTCTTTCAACCTAGCTTCCACATCTGCCATGCTCTAGATCTCGCGTATTTTAATAAGACAACTATCTATTACTATACACTAAGCACATGCTAGAGAGAGTGGCAGTAGGAAAGGAAGCCTATAGTTTTTTGAATGGATTTTCAGGCTATATCCAAGTGCAAGTCCATCAGGATGACGGCATTTGCCATCGAATGGGATAATTTACCTACATAGTCATGCCATTTGGGTTGACCAATGCCCCTACTACCTTCTAGCACCTCATATGTCCCTTCTTCAAAGACATGCTCAAAAAATGGTTAGAATTATTCATCGTTGACTTGTGCATCCACACCAACACTACATGGCATTTCACATGTCCCACATACCCACAAGTAAAGTAGTTGAATACGGCATTATTGATGGCCTACCAAATGCACATCTTTTTAGAATTTCCAGTGAATGAGATTTGTTTAGAACAAACCTCACATCATATTAGGTAGATGACATAGTCCACATCCTAAAGAATGGATTGTATGAATGACCCATAGAAAAAGCTAGGTTAAGGAGACTAGTCTTGAAGATCCAACCCTATTAGTTGATTGTTAAAATCAATTGTATTGGTTAGGAGAGGATGGAGTCTTAAGGAGATATATTTGCGAGAACATGAAATGAACGATGTGCTCATGGAAGCATATATAGTAGGATTGCTGGAGGACATTTTAGTGGAGACACCACAACATGCAAGGTGCTCCAATCTCAATTGTGGTGGCCAATGCTATTTTGCGATGTATCTAAGTTTGTGAAGCATTGCAATGCGTGACAATAAACCAAAGTCCCTATTCATAAGGACAAAATGGAGTTGACCCCTCGATGATCACATGTCAATCATTCGAGAAATGGGGCATAGACTTCATTGGTCCAATTAGCCCTGCCACACAGTACACTCAAGCCAAGTATATCATTGTTGCCACCACAGACTATCTCACCAAGTGGGCAGAAGCTCAAGCAACTCATAAAAATGATGCTAGGACCATGGCCAAGTTCCTTTTGGAGTAAGTAATCTCACCTTTCAGTAACTTTATAGAGTTGGTTAGTGACTAAGGCACACACTTTATCAATGAAGTGATTGCTCACTTATTATCCACCTTCTAAATAATCCACAAAAAGTCCTCATGCCAATAGTCAAGACAAATCCATGAATAAGATCTTGATGAATGTCCTAACAAAAGTATTCTCTAACTTCAAGAGGTGATTGGGACAACAAGCTCATGGCAGCGTTGCACGCCTATAGGACGGCCTACAAAACAACCATAGGATAGACCCCATCCAATTTGACCTACTAAACTGAAGCTATTCTACGAATAGAGTTATTTGTTCCAAGCTTGAGAATAGCAACCCAAGAGAGATAGGAGGGCCAAGCAGCATGGACAAATCAATTAATAGAGCTATCTGAGACTCATCTCATTGCAACCCATGCTCTAATTTGTAAAAAGGCATGACACAAGAGTTGGTTTGACAAACATGTCAAACAACAAGACTTTGGTCAAGGAGACCTAGTCTTAATATAGTCTATTAAAGGACACAAACAAAAGATAAAATTCAGGGGATTGAGACCTTTCAAGGTTCACAATATCAATAGAACAGACAATATGGAACTCAAATCCCTAGAGGGGGAGGGAATAGGATTTTTCAACAGAAGCCACACCCTCCTTCACATCCACTTCATGAACCCCCAATTGTCAAGAATCGCGTGATGGGGGGATTTGCTTGAGCTGCTGCACCAAACACACAATGTATACACAAGAGGAAGCTCACTCAAGAACACAAGAAGAGAGATGGAGACCAAAACGTTTTCTTGCTAATTTTTCTTCTTCTTCCACACACTATACAATGTACACAAAGTATAGATGAGATAAAACATAAAGGAAAGTGGCCTTCTAAGTCAAACAGTGCATAACAGACTACACTAAACAACGGGCGCTATATCTTTGCCAATTGTAGGTAGGTGTAGCAAACTAAATATAATAAGTGATAAGTCAGTGGCCATGTGAATGTCATAATGACCACCAACGTGCTAAGTGTAGACGTGGGGACCCATCTAGCCAGGCGGTCCATCATCAATGTGCCATCTCAACATGCTAAGTGTAGACGTGCGGATCCATCTAGCTAGGCGGTCCATCATCAATGTGCCATCTCAACATGCTAAGTGTAGACGTGCGGACCCATCTAGCCAGGCGGTCCATCATCAATGTCCACACGTGTTGAGCTTTCCATCTCAACACTAATGATAGAACCACCAATGAATGTGAGATTTGCAACCATCACAAAACTAGAGGAGAACGATGAGGAAACAGTAGCACCATACCTAAAAATAACCATGATCACTCAAAGGAAACACATTTTGGATGCACTAATTGATGAAGGAGCTGACTTAAATATCTCAATGTATGGGCACTGGAATATCTCAATCCCAATTGCAACCAACCAATGCGAAACTTAGCCCTTTTGGGGAGCAATCCTATCCACTCTTGGGGAAATGAAAACTAATGGTTTCTATCAAGATTGAGATCCTACCCATCATCTTTTATGTGCTCCCTAACAATCACAATGTTGGTAAGGAATCACTATTAGGTTGTGTGTTCAGAAAAGAAGCTCATTGTAATGTTGACTATGACTTGCAATGAGTGTAGCTTGCTATTGGAAATGTTAGAATAGTAATAGCTTTTAGCAAGGGCACCATGGCTATCCAAAATCCTATATTACCATTAGTAGCTAAACCTATTATCAACTCTAAGGAGGAGGGTAGCACACCACAACATACAGCCATTGTAAAGTACCACCATCCTCTAGGAACCACACCCAAAGCTATGGCCCAAACCTCGAGTGGGTCCCAAAGCGTAGACCATACCTTCAAACTCATAGTTTCCATGCATCACACTCTAGGCCTAAACACAAAGAAGTTGGTGCTCCTATAACTCACAGGTGACTAGTTTGCACTGGGTCCCGAAAGCTCTATTGTGAGCCCAAGGCTACTATGAAGGTAGCACCTTGATGTGACTGCCCAAACTCTCAAGTGCCATGTACAATAATCTCATGCTCCAAAAACCAAGGCCTAGAACCTTCAATCAAAATAGGGGAGGAGAAAAACCAAAGGAAGAGTGCTCAATCCATGAGTGTTCTGATGGTCTATTGACCCAAAGCTTAACCAAGAGTCAATGAGTAACAACTCATGTGAATGAGCTTCCACCTAATGACTCTGAGGTGATCATCACTACAAAACTCAACAATAAAGCATCAATCAAACTCCAAACTTCTCAATCCAAGCTTACCACATCCAATGATAATCCCAAAGTGGAAGAACATGTGTATCAACTTATCCAATCCAACTAAACCAAAGCCAGCACCAGGCCTTAGGCCATGCAGCAATGTGATGATCCATTCTTGAAGTGGCTTCAAACATGACCATGGACATAGGAGATGACTTAGTAATGTACATCTAAGTAGACTCAACTTTCACATTGTTTGTTAGAATTTATGAACATTTGGACCTATGCCTACTTGAGGGACCCATAGTAAACAAGGTATGTTCCTTGCCATGTTCTTGGGAAGAATAGGAATTCATCTTCACTAAGGCCTCCACCATAGCTAAAGAGATGATTGCAAACAAAAGCTCATGAGAAAAGGACTTAAGCCAATTTTTTGTCACCTCCTAGAGAAGAAGAGTAAAATTCCCATGCCACCACAAGAACTTTTTGAACTCCAACAATTAGTTAAGTCTAAGTCCAATTTCTTACACAAGTGGTATATTCGGTGCATTCAATGGGCTCAAGAGGGTTATCAAATCATGACTAATGCAAAGCAACAATGTGCCATCAAGAATTTCAAGTATGACCTGACATATGTAGCCCTAACCTCATTTAGGGTGTTAGCCATGACAAGACATCGGCCATTAGATGACAATATCATGCTACATCCATAATTGGATAGAATCCTAACTGAGGAGGAACTCCACATTGTGAGCCAAATCAACTTACGTGACCTCTTGACTAATGTATTAACTTACATCTCATAGGTGGACATTCATCCACAAAATATGGACTATCATGTGGCACTAGATTATAACCCAAAGTTTTATGATTGGATTTTGAAAAAGCAAGGCACACCACAAACGCACTGAAGGCCCTTACACCTTGATTTCCACAATCCTAAAAAGGATTTTCATCCTTTCCAAGGGGGAGGGGGTAAAAGTGAAAGATGAATAAAAAATGGAAATAGGAATTTTAAAGGAAGAATGAATACTGAATACTTCTTCTTCTCCTAGTAAAATATGCTCCATGAAGTTCTTATGTAAAACTATATGGATTGATTGATGTGGGAGTTCTCGTTTTGTGGTTTATGCCCTTCATCATCGAACACTAATCTTTCTAGTCACTTTACCTTTCGTGCAAGAAATGTCCTTTAAGGAGAACTAATTGTGGTTGTTGTGTGGCGATAGGAACCCAACTGGTAGGGCAATAGGATAAAGCCAATAGGCCCCCCTTCTCAAAAAAGGAACATAGAAGATACAAGTTAGCCATGGAGATACCCACGTTCAACTAAATAAAATACCGTATCATCCACAACTTGGGGAGTTGGTGACATCTGAAGGCATCGTTAGGTAGATGATAGAACAATGCAATCTTTCCAAGTACCGAAAAGGTGGGGAAAGACATCAACCATAGCAAATGCATTGAGTTCCTAAGGACCTTTGATGCCCAGAGGAACAACGACATAGTAATAATCAGGCAAGGAGATACCACCAAAAGGGTGAAAGTTGTTCTTAGTCCTGAAATTGTGGAGAAGGCCCTATGACTAGTGGACAAGTCGAAGAAGAGGCTGAAGAGGGACATCTACAGGATGTTGGGGATGGACAAAAAGAAATTCTACACAAATGATGGAATCAACTTGGCTGACATTCCTGATCCCACCATCTGACTGTAGACAAAAGAGATGATTGCATTAAAAGAAACCTTAAAGGAAAGGCAAGGAGAATAAAGGTTAAAATATTTGTATGATGAATAAAGAAACAATCATATAGCTGTAGAAGAAATTTATGTCTTCGACTCTAGGGAAAAAAGATGCCTAGAGCTAGAAAATGAGGAGTTGAAGAGGCAAATAGAGGAGGCAAGGAAAGAGATGCATGCGACAAGGACACAAAAAGATGAAGAGGCCATGAAGAAGCTGGTAGAGCTGCACAACCAACTTCAAGTAGCTCTCCACAAATAGGCAATACTAAGGGAGCAAGTAGAGCACCAAAACCAAGATAAAGAACAAATGCATGTATTGTGATGAGAGTAAGAGCAAGTAATCCCCACTCTGGCCCAGTGTCAAAATCAAGGGCTAGAGCAAATGAAAGAGAAAGTAGAGAAATGGGTAGCCGAGAATGAGGATAGAGTCAAAGACTTAGCTTACTAGTTGGCCCATTCAAAGAGTGAACACCTCATGGTAGAGAGAAAAGTCGTGGCTATGGAGATAGAGATGTTGGAGCAACAGGAGCCTTTTTAAGCATAGTGCTAAATGTAACACAGTCAAGGAAAGAAGAGACCCTTGAGGAAGTAAAAAGAAAACTCAAGCTAGCAAGGAAAGCGCTACAATATGGACTCCATGGAAAGGCACCCAAACCTGGCACGAGCTTAGGAGTGGAGGAGCAACAAGCCCATCTGGTCTGAGTTGGATTCACCATGTAAGAACTCAATTTGCTAGGGTTTGGGGAGCTAGAGCAATGAGTGCAACTTCTTCTACAAGAGCTAACAAAGCCAATCCAAGAAGAAGGGAAAGATTTTGAGCATAATTAGGAAGAGAAAGAACAATCGTATGAATTGATCCCCCCTTTGCAACCACAAGCATAACCAAAAGAGAAAGGGGAGGAAGCCACACCACCTGAAAGGATGGTGGAGATGAGACACAAACAAAGAGAGTAGGTGGAGCTAGCCCGCATGAAGCTCTAAGCCCAAGCTGCACGTCCCACATGTGGCCATCCCTCAAGGAGAGGAGTGTGATCTTGTAAACTTAGACTAGGAACTTGCAGTGTGGGAGCAGTGGGAAAATTGTGATCGCCCATTCGAATTTTCCTTCACCTTTCCTCAAACAATGGATAGGGTATTATCTCCGAGGATGGTGGAGGACGTAATAAAGATCTCAGTAATTTTGCGAAGAAGATGGATGGAGCAAATAATGAGACCCCACAAGGTGGTAGCAAGAGCATGTATATTATTGGGAAGACAAGGAGGTGGAGGTGCCCCAAAGAGTGGAAGGGTGTAAGGCTCAGCCTAAGTAGTGCAAAAACATCTGCAGTACCTTATTACACGAGATGATGATCCTACCTACATGTCCTATCTGATGAGGATTGGAGTTGACTTCAACCAAGAGGTGCATGGCAAGTATGACTTTCCTCTGATCTATAATGTGAATGCCTCGACCCCTAAAGTATACCTAACTTAACTGAAAGGGACCTTTTTCCATGAATAGTAGGTTTTCTCAAATACTTCGCCTCATGCCAAGATCGTGCTTTCATTACCACCTGTAACTATCTCCACCTTTTGCGAATACTATTAAAACAAGAACCTACTATAGATAAAGAGTGGTTATTGCACCTATTTTTTTATATTAATGCAAGAATAAATAGTTGGACCTCACTATGAGAGCCACCCTCTTGCTAGCATTTTGTATGAACCTACTAGAAGACATAAGTGACAATAGATTCACTAGGTGTAACCACTCATTTTTGTTATCCATGCCCCTCAATGTACGAGTTAACTTGAAGGGGTATATGCAAAGTAGGGCCTTCCTTAGCAAATCCCTTAAGCCTCCATGGAGCTTAACCCCTGCTCATGAATAGGATTCCACTTAATGTGCTCTCTTTGTAATTCAAACAAAAAGGAAAAAGAAAAAGAAAAGAAACGAATAAGGAAAAGAAAAAGATGAGAAAAACAAAAAGAAAGGAAAGGAAAGAAGAGAAAGAAGTAGAAAGTAAAGAAACAAAAAATCAAATCAGTCCATTTGTACTCTATGAGCGTCACAATCACTACACCTAGGGAGACTACCCTAGCCTTCCCTCACTTCACAACTTAGGGCACATCAAGGGCGTGACATTTTGATAGACCTGTCTCCCTAAGTCACTCACAACACCTTCATTTACATGAACTAGGTCCTCAAGTATGGGACAACACCTTAGGACCCTTCTCCCAGTTCCACCATCACTTGCATATACTGCACTACATGATATGGTAGATACAACCCCCTAGAAAGTGCACTCTTTTTCATTTCAGGAACATTGTACCGTAGTGCAACAAGCCAATACCTGTGAAGGCCTTCTCCAACCAATCATCTATCTTTGCCATCGGCAATCTCCCAACCTCACTTTACATAGCATTCCCAATGTGACTCACTCTCCAAATGCCTTAGGAACCATTCCACACAGACCCTCTACTATTTCAGTTGGTACCATCAAGTGCCATGGGGCTGGCACCCAATTAGGAGGGAGGTAATGTTAACCCTCAGAAGACCAAGATGGAAAAAAGTTAAAAAATCAGAAGTGGAAGACAGTCCCAAGGCAAGAGGAAGATGGGGGACAAAGGTGCAATTAAAAAAATCTGAAGATATGAGATGCAAGGAAAAGTCTCAAATGTAAGAGGAAGCATACAATAATAAGCACACCTTAATATGTTAGTAAGAAAAGTGTCAAGTGCATTGTGATTCATTTTGTAAAAGAGAATCAGGCTCTCTCCGTGCAAGTTGTAAAGAATGAGAGCTTGGATTGATGCCTACACTAATAGGAAGGAGGAGGAAAGAGAGTAGAAGAATGAACACCATAAAGGGGATGGTAACCCCTGGAGGGGATAGGGCATGTATAAAGTCAAAAAATGAATGAAGAAGCTCATTCTTGTGTGTGGTCAAACTTGTTCTCTTCATACTTCCTACTATTGCTTCCTTCTTGTGCATGAGAGAGGGAGAGTGTGTGTATGTGAGAATGAGGGACTATGGAGAAGCTCTTCTTCTCCTCTCTTCATCATCATCTTCTTCTCTTATCCTTTCTTGTGCACATGGCTATGGAGGTCAAAGCTCGAAGCTTGGAGATAGATCTTGTTTGAGAGCACATCTTGAAGCATGGAGCCATCCGCAGATTTGTGGGAGGAGGCACTCAATTCAGATTCATAGGTAAGCTCACTACATTTATATGTGGAAGAGTGTGCATGGCTATATGAGAGGTAGCCATAGCTCTAAGCCTGAAACCTTGAAGCAATAAAGAGGTCTGTGGGTCTTGCTGGTTTTCTTGCAACAAGAACAAGGACACTCTTAGTCACTATGTAATTCTTTTCAACTCTACTACCACTATAAGTCTTCTACTTGCATAGTGGATAGGTTGAAACCATCCTACAACTCTTTCTTGCATCAGGGCTGCACCCAAAACAATGTCATATGCATCAACAAATACATGAAATGGAATGTCCCATTATGGAGGTTGTAAAATTGGTGTTGCTACAAGCATATTCTTTAATACACCAAAAGCTCTATCTTGATCACGCCTCCATTTGCATTAGTTGCATTAGTCTTCATGTCCATGTCCCCCTCAAGCAAAGGTATCATCATCTTTGAGGCATTAGAAATGACTTCAAAATATTCTAATAGATTTATTGATAGCTCTTTAGAATAAGGAAATCCATCCATCCCTGCAGGTAGAACAAACAAGTCTTCCATATAGTGTTGATAAGCAACATGAGTCATGCTACTCTTCATGAAGTGTATCCACATAGAAATCTTCTTGCTTGTCATTGACTTGACTAAAAATTAGTACCCACAAACTGAGAATAACCAACAATGAGTTTATCTTTTTATGTGTCAAAAGACACAAGCAATGGTAGTGTAGTATCAAAAGATACTAGTTTGAAATTTGATTTTTGTTGCTTGAGTTTAACTTAATGATCTTAAAAAAATCTTCACAACTTCCCTTTCTTGATGATTTGAGTGGTGAATCTTTTTGGGATTTTAGTGTGATAATAGATCACAGTGACAATGAGTTTCTTGGACTAAGAGGAATAAAGATGATATCAATTATGAGCTTTTGGTGCTTGTGGCTATGGAGGACTAGGTCTTCTAAACAGACAGGCAACAAATTTTTTGTTTATAGCAGCTCGCAAAGGACATAATCTGGTAAGATATTTGAGCTAGAGAAGGCTTGAATGGTGATATTTAGAAGCCCTAAGGTTACAGAGAGTACCGCGTTGCATAGAGGGAGATCTAATTGTATGAACATAACAGGTGCAGTTCTAAACAGCGACCACGAATTTTGGCAATATTTAGCTTTGGAGTGGCCAATGTCCCCGGGTATGGTACCACATAAGTGTAAGGGCGGGGGATTATTTAAGGGAAGGAAGGTACATTTTATAAGGTAAGTTCCCATAAATAGGGGGTAGATAAGGGGTATTTTTATATATTTCTTGCACATAGGTGACGTCTCCTTATTACTACTAGTGAATCCCCCGTGCCAATGTCAAGGTGTTATGTGATAGGAAGCTTTTCCCTAAGCAAAGGCACAACTCTCTAGAAGGAAGCTTCCAAAGATATGACCTCTATGATGAGATATGAAAGCTCCAAGTATAGCAAGTCCTGTCTTGGCTATGGCTCACAAGCTTGACTGAAGAGATGAAGTTGAAAAAGGAAGTCCTAAGCTGAATGTGAGCTTGGGCAGAGATGATCAGAGTGAGAAGAGACTGGAGAGGCATTGCCATGCTTAGCTAAGCTATGATGCCATGTTGAAAAACATGCGGGATCTAGAGCATGGCAGTGGCTAAGGTGGATCAAAGAGGAAGATTAAGCTCATGATGACATAGACACGACTTGACCTATTACACAAGTGAATTAGGTTCCAAGATTGAGACTTGGACTCATAAACACAATCTTGTGTATAATATTGACAATGACCAAGACACTAACTAAAATGGGAAAGCATCATGATATTGCATTCATCATATGTGTGTTAAAGTGGTAGTCAAGTACAATGCTTCATAGTTGTTGGATGGGTAGCAGTTTCCCTTTCTGTGCATATGGGATTCAGTCTGCCTGCATGTCCTAAGCCTAAATTTCCTCATACAAAGAGGCCATAGTGGGTGTGATTGTAAATCTCAACAAATGATCGATTCTTTAACCCAAAATTCATAATAGTACTTACAAATTCTCTTCATTCAGTTATGAAAATGGTTTTTTCCATGTCATCCATATGCATTCAAATTTGATTGTGCCTTGAGAAACCATTCAAAAAACTATAAATCTCATGACCTATTATATCATCCAATAATTAATTTGTAAATGGGAGAGATAATGGATAAATTATTGTTGATGCATTCAATTTTCTATAATCCACACAAACTTGTATCTTGCCATTCTTTTTTGGCACCACTACAATATGTGACAGCCAAGTCACTTCATTCACAAGCTTAATAAAGCCAACTCTAAGAAGTTTGTCAATTTCTTCTTTCACCTATTTACCATCGTTTGGATTCATGGTGTACCTTTTCTGCATGATAGGTTTAGCATATGCCTTCAAGTTGTTCCTATGCTACCACACTCTTGGATCTAATCCCTTCATGTCAATATACTCCCAAGCAAAATATTATGGAATTCTTTGCACAAATTAATAAATTATCATTTGAAGTCTTTGTCAACAAAAATACCCATCTTTATTAGTTTAGAACTCAATTCAACAACCAAATACACTTCATGTGAACATCATCTTCAAGCACTCTTTGAATGACTTACTCATAGTATGCTCATATTTCAGTTCAGCATCAATAATGGCTTGCTAACTTGCTCTGTAAAGATCCTCCTCTGTTTCTACTGAAGTCTTTTCCTAATTTTTGAGAGGCTCCATATCCATTCCCTTACTCCCCTTAGGGTTGTCACAACTTTCTGCATCTGATTTAGTGTCCTATTGTATCCAACCGCTAGTTTCCTGTATCAAATCATTGTTTACCTATAGTGATAAACCTACTACCTATAATGGTAGATGTGCTTCATGCAGCGGTATTGCTATAAATAGATTATATTGAGACAAAAACAATATCTACCTCGAAGACTAGTGCAATGGTAGGATTAGCCTATAAAAAGAGTTCCTCTTCATCATCTTCAATCTCAAGTGCAACATTTATCGTCCAGGTAACCGATGGGTGATACGTTGGTTTCAATACCACTTGATTGACTGTAGATAACTTAACCTCCTTACCCCCATTAGGAATAATTACTATATCTGAACCCCAATCTTGCTTCAGCTTAGATAATCCAAACCAAGGTCTTCCCAATAGCATGTTATATGAATCTCCAAGACCTTTCATGGGGAGAACAACAAAGCTTACCTTAAACTTTAGTCATGAAACTCAAATAAGTTGATTCTTCAAGATCCCCAAAGGCTAAAGTCTCTATTGGTTGGCCGTTTTGACTTGAAATGGTGTTGGTACAAGTCCTTGTAATTTGTGTGCCAATTATAACTCCTCGAGTATAATATTTACTCTCGAACCTCCATTTAATAATAGATTATCAATTTTACTACCCATGTATTCCACTTGAATAGTTGGCACTTTGTAATCTGCCACTTCCAACTGTGTGGGGACAATAGCTTGGCATCCTGCAATCTGCCTACTATCAACAGCATAGTGCTTCCAAACTTTTCCTTGATTTAGCATAATCTTTGGAGAATCTTTGATATGAGCTTTTCCTTGAAACATGGAATCAAATCAAGGATTTTCTCCAAAGTTAACTTTAATGAGGATTTAACTAATGCAGAAAATAACTCATGAGAGCCTTGAGGCTATTCATATAAGTCTAGAGTTTGTTGTTTCTAACCACTACATTGCATTCCTATTAGAGGCATATCCTACTGCATTTCTGAAGAGGAAAATGGCATGAATCTTGATAGGTTGCTTCAATGTTGATCAATTCTTTATGGTGTGGCCTTGCTATTACATATTTGGAGTAAAACACTTCATAATCCTCATGATTTGAACCTAAATTGATCAAAGATTTGAATAAATTCATGGATGCCCTATTATTCCAAATTGAAAAGATAAAAATCAACAAATCTTTCCAAAATGCTTCAATCTTGCATCCCTAATGTATGATGAAGGTTAAGAATAGTATTCAGAAAGAGATTCGGTAAAAGCCCCGTGAAAATTTAAGGATTCAAGCAAGAAATTGCTTGCTCCCTGTAAACTCCATAGCTAGGGTTTGAATGAAGCTTCAAGAGTGAAGAATGATTCAATGTCTAAAGATTAAAGTAAAAGAAGGCTTCCTAGAGCTCAAAGGGGCAAAAGCCCCATGAAATCTTGAAGAAGTTTGTAAAACTTCACTACCATTTGAGTTTTAAGCAATAAAGTAGGAGAGAGAATCCACCATGATTAACCTCAAGGAGCTTGTAGATGATTAAATCTTGCTAGAAAATATTGTTGGACCTTCAATCTAGAGTGCATAATCCAACCTTTCAAGCCTTGTGATGGAGTATAGTTAGTAGGTATACCAAAGAGTGATCAGCAATAGTAGCCTAGGTATCCATGTGGCCATAACTCCTTCAACCCTAATCAAAATGGTGCTCTTCATGCTCCAAGGAATGAGAAGATTAAGATTTTGCACTTTGAGAAGGAAGATCAAGTCATCTAGAGAAGATCAAGTTCAAGAATCTATCATAGAAGCTTGAAGCAAGCTAGGAGAAGAAAGAGTAACCCTGCTTAGGCTTTTCCTAATCTCCATTAACCCCAATTAGACCGATAACCTTCAAAATGGGCCTCATCGTGTCCACAATTGCTAGAATGTCTAAGAACCTACCAATTTCTTCTTCAAATCTTCTCCAAGAACCCTAGAAATAGTCAAGACTTATTGTAGAGAATCTTGACTAGTCACAGTTTGTGAACTACACCAACTCCTCTAACTAAATCTTGCACTCCAAATCCTTGTATGATACTTGTAACTAGATCAAATCTTGAAAATGACATTCTCAATGGATCAAAAGCAAGGTTTTGATACCGTTGAAATGAAATTCACCTATCTTGAATTAAAATACCAAGAAAATATAATATGAATCAACTAGCAATAGCCATGCCATAGTGAGCTCTCAATGTTGTAATCGTGGGCATTGAGTATCCGCCATCAATGTTGGTGAGAAAGGTGAGAAACTCTCAAGATCCAAGAAATGGAGAAGTTTACAAATGTGCAAATGATGTGCTACATTGGCACCCTCTTGCCCTTTATATTACAGTCGAAATATAAGCTAATTTTCTTAAACTAAGGGTATGAAATTTGTTTTATTACACTTCATCCAAATGTGACATATGGAAAATAATGTGAATATTCGATCTCTTTTCAATTCTACAATCAACATTTTAACAAAGACGCTCTAGATCTGAGCCTATTGATAATTAGCCTAAAGAAAATCACATTCCATTTATAGGACAAATATGAAAACACAATGTCAATAAACAATACTAAAGTAGTGATCTATAAAAATGTAAATATGTAATAAATAGTAAATAGTAGCAATTTACATTGAAGAAAACAAGGAGTACCAACAAAATATACTAAATCTCAAAATTAATACTCAAAGAACCCTCACTTTGTACTCAAGCTATATACATATATATGATCCTATCAAAATGTAGCGAAAGGTTCCTAAGAAGTATTTTGGGTATAGTAAAACTATCAAAATGTATTATAAATACCTATTGAGTACATTATATTCATATGAAAGCATAACACATCAATTTTTCAAGCATCACATTTTAAAACTTGGTATACATAGAAAACCCAATTGGGTAAAAATAGTACCAAAGGATTTTTAGAGATACTTGAGATGTAAGTACCAAACAATATCAAATATAGCTCTTGAGGGTACTAATTCCCTATTAAAACATAACAGTTTGAATTTCCAAGCAACATATTTGAAAATCCATATCAGCTCCAGTTACTTGTCATAGTCACCTGTAGGCTTAAGGGATCACTAAAAATTATGTGAGCATATCATGTGGGCTCAACAAAGGAGAGTTTTTAAAATGCCATTTTTACATACTTTTGACATATAGAAGTGCGCTATATAAAGGGGTAATTGTCAGAGAGTGAATTAGAGAGAGAGAAAGAGGAGAGAGAAGACTACAAAAGAGGGAGAAAGACTGTAGGAAGAGAGAGAAGAAGAGTGACAAGGAGAGAGAAAGACTAGATTTGGAGAGAGAAAGATAGGAAAGAGAGAGACGCCATGGAAGCTGTGAGTAAGATGGGAGAGAAGGATAGTAATTGTATTAATGTGTCAAAAGATGTGAAAAATTACATGTCCTCTCTTTTTATACCAATGCTAGTGTGACATGGCATAATATCAATATTATTTTACACTAAGTCCTTATTCCCACCTTCTTACAATCCATCCCTTCCCAAAAGTTTTTGTCCTAAAAAACAAACCTGAAAGACTAGAAAAGGATGGATAGAATAGAGTACTACTCTGTTTTTATAGCTTTACAAATGGGAAAATGAATGAAGTATGAGCAACCATATGGACTAAAATTGAAGAACAAGAGTAGGCCTTAGCTATATACATGATCTGGAATATTTCAAAAGTATATGGAACCATAAAATCTTCAAAGATAATCTCAAAATGAAGTAGACAGCTTGCTGTGTAAACAGACCCTATACTTGACCAAATCTGCCATAGCTTCTAGTAGAAGTGTCCAAATGAGGCATGCCATATATCAAAACGGGGCTCTTGAAGAGTAATTTAAGCCCATGTAGATAGCTTAATTCTTAAAATTAGGCACGATAGAAACTGTTCTAAAACAACATGATGTCCTGATCCTGTCTGCATCATCAGTAGCTCCATAATCAATAGGCTTTAACCACCAATGTATCCCTTCCAACGTTTCCCTTTCTATTTGTTGCTAAAGGACAAACTGCCCTAAAGCCTAATCTATGCGATTATAGTTTTATAGTCCAACGTTTCCCTTTCTATAAACTCCTCATAGGGAGAAACCATACACATTTGCAATAAATGCCATAATAATCACATACATGGGAGGCAACCTCTCAGTGGAATCACCGTGGCCTCACTGCAGCTCTCCTACATCGCAGGGATTGGCCCCTTGATGCGCTGCTCAACATATAGAACAAACGAACAAACTCCACTCTTTCATTTTTAGAGTACTCCAGGAGATACCATGTGTCCTTACCAAATGATCCCCTAAGAAACGAACATCTATTCTACGGCTTAGGATGCCTTTCCACACTCAAGCGTGGGTCATTGTCATTGAAAATATGTGCTATGCATCCAAGTTTTTTTTATTCCGATACCATGGTTGTCATGCACATGCAAAAGTGGATGATTCTAAAGTGCTCAAACATAGTTTTCAATGAGACACGTGGTGCACAACCAGGCTTTCCAATGCATTTACGAACCCATTGTGACGATGTAAGGATAGCACCGAAACAACACTCGTGCTACTATCCTCTTAATTAAAATACCACAAACTCTATGTCATGATATGCATCATAAAATCAGCAATAATCATCACGCAAATCACACCATTCAAACATCCCAACCCCCTACGTTTAGGTATTGCTTTCGTTGCATAGGTGTAGAGGTTCATTTTGTCATGTTTTGATGTATAAAAAGCAATAAATCACAAACTTTGACAAGGAGATAGGGCAAATTGAGGCTAAACCTCATGCTTTGCCACTACCATCCATCCACAAACAACCATTATATTTTTCCTTATTTTTCCAAGACATATTTCTATTTTTTTCCTTATTTTTCTTATTTTCTTGATTTATTTGGCAATAAAATATGTTATTTTTTTATTTTTCTTATTTCAATCACTTCAGCATACTAACATTCAATTTATCTTCCGTTTTTCCCCCATGGGAATACCTTTTACCCACTCGAAACGAAAAAACTACCATTTTACTGCTTAAAAATCGCATTTCGGGTTTAGGGGAATTAAATAGAGTATGTAAATCATTGCAAAATCAAGATTTTCTAATAAACAACAATTAATCATGATGCAACCAGTACACAAACAAATTTTCATCCAATAAGAACATAATTATCATCATAAGCTACCAAAAATCCTTCATTTTCTTCATAAAAATGGTCATGCCGTGTTTTTACGTAACCCGAGACGCCTTGAATAACTACATAACCAGCAAACAAAGCCTCCATTGCTCTCAATCCAATGCTGTACATCAATCTTCAGCATCTCCATCAATCTCCATCACCATTTCCTTCATTCTCTCTCCTGGTTCCTCCTTCAAGATGGTGCACATGAATAGCGCATAGAGGGGAGAGAGAGGGAGGAGAGAGAAAGACTAGATTCTGATCTCTTCATCCAGATAGCCATATCTTGCGCAAAGACCGGCGATAGAGTCAGGCAAGAGGGAGAAGTTGCCGAGTATTCTCTGTTAGATAGGTTGCTTTCAGCCTCCATGCATGATCCATGAGGGGGAGGGCACATTTTTCACTACCCTGTTCATGCCATCTTCATCCACGCCATCTCCACGTTTTTTGCATAAAAATTGGGGGGGGGGGGGGGGAGGGCGTTAAAAGTCCCAAAGGGCACCCCCCCTTTGGTCCAAGTTTTGATCCACCTTTTCGTATCTTGGCCAATTTTTTGCCTCTTCCTCGTCTGAGCTCCGTTTCAGCCTCTGAAAAATCCTGCGCATCCATCTTGACATCCCGCAACTGGAAGCTCCTGACATCCCGTAGGGTAGTAGAAAAAATTATAAAAAATCCACAAGTGTCGCTCGGGCACCTTTTAAAAGCCGTCTTTCACTTGGTACTTAAAATCGTCCTAGCTGTAGTCGCCGCCTTCGATGTTAAATATTTTTCCCCTAAATTCTGGATTTTTTGGCAAATTTTAGCCACATCCCGGGCTCAAAACTCAGCTCTCATTGATGACCATGGGATAGGGCGACTCAGCCCATCGAATTCCACAACAGATCTACACAAAACAACCAAAGGAAGCATCAAGCTGATACAAAATACATACATACTAAAACATAGCACAATGCTCACCCTACCTCCTGACAAAACCAAGGCATGAAATCCACAAGAAGTAGGCCTAGCATAATCTGATAGAAGGTCAAAAGCTAGTCACTAACCGACTGCTCCAACACGGCCAAACTAAAAAGAACTATCAAAGGGGTCGCCCTAAGTGGTGGTCTTAACTACCTACCTAATTAAGGACAACACAACCAGGAGCTCCTACTAGGCGATGACTCCTATAGCCTGATCAAGAAGTATTTTCTTTTAACATATTTCTTCTTTTAGGTTTTTATTTTTCCATACTCAAGCGTGTAAAAAGGAGGGAGCTGAGCATAGTGACCCAAGGAGAACAGGGCATTGGCCTCAGGTCCTGTCTTGGTACCCAAGAACCTACCAAGCCCTCGTGAGGCAACACTTAATCCTTTTCCTCTAACAAGCCTTCACAAGGACACTCGTCCCCAAGAACCTACCAAGCCTTCGCAAGGCGATGAGCAACTGCTTATAAATCTTCCTTTCTTTGCTTTTCTATTTTTATAGGGGTTAGAACCCCTTTTTACACACCTTTGTATATATTTATTTTCTTTGAGATATTCAAGGTTTTTTTTCCTCTCTTTCATCATCATTTCCTTCTAGCAGGCTTCTCTAACTGCCTCACAACTAAGAAGAACTCCTAGAACGGCTACCTAGCAGGCTAGCAGAACAGGGTCACTAGAACTGCCCTCTAAAATAGGTCTTTTGATGCATGGCAATGTCTTTAAAGGAGGCAACGACTACGCAGACCTCCCTCAGACATACCTAACCTAAACCTAGGACTTCATGCCTTGGACTCCGATCCCCAATCAAAAAAGAAAATCCTCGACAAGTACACAGACACATATAGCATAAAAACACGTTACTCGTAAAGAAGAGATATCACCTGGATAGGTCCACAAGAAGTCTCTGCCGACATAGACTCCTTCCAAGCACTTCTTTAAACCTGTCTAGCACAAAGCTAAAATAAGAAACCATTAACCGCACATGTACTCAACAGACAACTGGCCCTCTTGGCCTAATGAAATAAAGCATTAAAAATCTCGCAAAACTGGCCCTCTTGGCCTAACGAGATAAAACAGAATAGCACCTACACATCCCTCCCCGAAATAGTATAGATATACGATAATATGCTCCTTTCCAAGGAGAAAAAATAGGGCTCGTAGCCCTAAGCTAAATGGATAAGGTTATGACCCATCCCTCCTACATATATAGCAAGAGGTGTACGCATAACATGTTGTCTAATCAACCTATGGGTCCAGGATAACAATGGTAGATGGTTCTCAGCTACTCTTTGCATCACCCATATCAACCATTGCCTGCCATATATTGCATGCTCTGATAACATTCCCCACAATCGACCGGGTCTTGTCTCATTATTGATAGCAATATCCAAACTAGGACCATAGTTGAAGAAAAGGTCTTCTTTATAAGCAAGGTTTGCCAGTGAATCCGCAAACTGATTCCAGTAACGTGCAATCAGCTGAAGAGACACTCTCTCAAACTCCTCAAGTAGGGTCATGGCAGTTCGATGATATATACAAAGGATGAGATTCCGCACTGTGTATGTCTCATCTAGCTGATTCAAGATCAACTGGGAATCCCCTTTTACTAACAATTGCGGAATACCACCTTGTTTGGCAATATGCAGTCCTATAATCAAGGCTTTATACTCTGCCATGTTGTTAGTGAATCCTACCCTGAGATAAGCAGCTAACTTCATCGTAACTCTACGTCGTGGATCTCGGATTACTACTCCAATACTCCCTTTTTTATTAGGGCCCCTGGACACCCCGTCAAAATATAATGTGTACGTCCACAATGGGTTTACACAGCCTGCCATCACGAACTCCTCTATTCGTAATTATGATAGTCAAAATTTAGCATGTTTAGAGGATGAACTGACGGCTCTATACCACCTTTTTTATTAAACTCAACAGGGATACTTGTCAACATCCGTAAGCAGTGATGGCAGAAGACTTTGATCTCCCACGAAAAGGTTCCATCCTCTTGCTCAATCACTTTGTATCCTTTACTCCACCAGATAAGTTTTCCCTGATGGTATCTTTGTTCCAGATATGGGTGCTCCAAATAAGGAATCAACCACCCCATCAACTAGCTTTCAGCTCTTTTGCAGGTCTCAAATCAGCCCCAGCATGGACCTGCAATGCATTTTTCCGTATTAGCATATTTACTAATAATAAGGTTTAATATTATTAAGATTAACCTTATTTTTAAATTCTACTCCCTGCAGATCAGCTAGTAGAGCCGTAGACCTATTTTTCCCTATCTTGACAATCTTGTAGGGGCCATCCCATCTAGGTTCCAGCTTCCCTGGAAACATCTCCCTATATGCATCGTAATATAGAACTAATTGCCATTTTTTAAAGGTATACTTCTTTGCTTTAAAGTCGTGCAACTGCTTCATCCAACGTTTAGCTACCTCCTGATGTAATAAGCTCTACAATTTCAGCTCATCCATGTGGGCTATGGTCGTGAAACGTTCAAAGAGTGCATCCTCATCTCCCAAAGAGTGATTAATTGCAAACCGTATGGTTGGCAACTTAATTTTGAGGGGTAACACACACTCTTCCCTGTAAACTAATTTAAATGGAGTATGGCCGATAGCTCGCTTGAACGTTGTATTGTACGCCCATACTGCCACATACAACTTCCTGTCCCAGTCTTGTTTCTTCTCAAAGACTATTTTAGACAAGATACCCACAAGCTACTTATTAGTACTTTCGACTTGCCCATTGGCTTGTGGATTATAAGGGGTCATTTTATTGTGCTTGATTTGCCAAGCTTCAGTCAGGCTTTTGATCACTTTATTCAAAAAATGCATTCCATGGTTCAACACTAGTTTCTTTGGTGGACCGAAACAGCAGATAATCTGCTCTAAAAGAAAACTTGCAGTCTCCTTTGCATTGTCTTGCCTCATCGCCTGCCATTTTGTAAAATAATCAGTTGCTACTATAATGTACCTCTTGTGGGTAGTAGACAATGGGGTGATAGGATCCACAAAGTCAATGCCCCACTTCTCAAATGGAAGGATAGCCATGATAGGTGTAAGTGGGTGTTTCCTATTCTCTCTACTATCATATCTTTGACAAGTATCACATCTCTTAACGTACTCAAAGGAGTCTTGGAAGATGGACGGTCACCAATATCTAGCTCTTAAAGCCTTCTGTGCCGTCAACCGTCCAGTGAAGTGCCGTCCACATGCAGAGTCATGGCACTCTTCTAAGATAAAAGGAACCTCGTCAGGCATCACACATCGGTGATAGATATCATCAACACCCTACCGATATAGTGTTCCTGCGATCAAGGAAAAATTCAGAGCCTATTGTTTGATTTTTCTCTTTTCTGATTTTGATAAACCAGCTCCAGTCTCTCCTGTTGATAAATAATGTGTGATAGCAACATACCAAGATGGGATAGAAGCTGTATCAATTTTAAACATTTCTTCAATATCACTTCCTTCAGTCAAAGTCTCTTTCGGCTCCTCGAAATCCACAAGGCATTCCACAATACCCTGCAACCTCGGTGGCTTACTCTTAATCTCATAATTGAACTCTTGCAAAGTGATTAACCAGTTTGCCAAACAATCAGATGGTTGCAGCTTGTTCATAAGCAATCTAAGCCCTTCCGCCTTCGTATAGAAAACTATCTTCTCATAGAGGATGTAGTGCCTGAATCTTTTAGTCGCAAAGACCATCGCAAGGCACAACTTCTCCATGTAGGTGTAGTTAATTTCTAATATGCCCAATTTTTGACTAGCAAAAGCTATCGGATGATACCGCTTTTCCTCCCAGATTTGAGCTAAACATCAATTGATACTATGCATGGTGGCTACTGAAAATATGTAAAATACCTCACCTCTTTTAGGTGCTTTTAAAATTGGTGCTTTGACTAGCTCCTGTTTCACATCCTCGAAAGCTACCTTACAAAGGTCGCTCCATACAAATAGACAGCTAAAGGATAATAAGTTCGTTAATGGAAACGTCCTTTCTGCGAAGGCATTTATAAACCTCCGATAGTATCCTATCGATGACAGAAAGCTATGTACCTCTTTCAGAGTGCGTGGTGGGCTCATAGTGACTATAACCTTGATCTTTTCAGGGTCAGTTGCGATCCCTACTGAACTGACCACATGGCCTAGAAATCCATAAGGCACTCCAAAGACGCACTTCCGTGGGTTAAGAGCGATACAAAATTGTCTGTAGCGCTCAAAGCACTTTCTTAAAATAATCAACATCCTTTCCCTTACAATGGCTACCCCCAGGTCATCAATAAACACTTTCAACTCATTGGGGAAGATGTCACCAAAGGTCTTGTCTAATGTTCATTGCCATGATCCAGGTGCATTGCATAGACCAAAGGCCATCACATGGTATGCAAAAGTACCAAAGACAGTAATTCCTTAACTTTTGTAACTCCTCAAACAACCCGTCCCTCAATTCAAAAGGCATACGCCTTACCTTTTGACACACAGGACGACTGCCTTCTTTTACAAGAATAGTATGAACAGCCAGGCTAGGAGGAATGCCTCTTAGCTCATCATAACTCCAAGCAAAGATGTCGCGGAATTCTTGAATCAAGGACACATAGTCCTCCCTTTCTGCTAAACTGAGCATGGAGCCTAATTTAATTGGCCGCGAATCATTCAGCATGCCAAGGTCCAACTCAATCACATCCGTGTCTCTTATCCTATCTTGCGGCTCTATCGGCTCATTTAGAGTTATCTGATAAATATCCTATGTAGTGGACCCCTCTTTAGATTCATCACTGGATGATGTCTCACTACTAGATGGATCATCTGCTGTCTCTAATTCAGTAGAGGATAAAGGAGCTCTCTCACTCTGAGGAGACTCAGAGTAAGCATCGACTATTACTCGATTAGCACCTCTACCTAGAACCACTCGACCGGCTAGTATATCGACTTGACAATCTGTTCGTAAAACCCAAGGCCTACCTAGCAAGACTTGATAGCTAGGACGTCCTGCAAATCTTATTACCCTAAAGTCCAAGAAGCATTCTACACTTGCAACTGTAACATGGACTTTAGTGACGCAACCTTCTGGTTGCCTTAGACTATCATCAGCCATTCTAAGAAGGGTGGAGCTATCTGTTTGGATGCCTAGACCCAACCTCTCCATCAACTCTGAAATCATGATATTGACGGAGGACCCAGTGCCTACGATAGCATGCTCTACTAATATTCCATCCACGTATGCTGGAACCCTAGGGCAATTCTTTTCAGCATGATCAAACCAATCTTCCCCTACTTGTGCTATGCCCAAAGGTTCTACAATATACCCAATACGTAGGATCTTCTTGAATTCCTTGCGTACTCCTGGAGATAATTTAATCAACTGTAAGAGGTTTACATCTAGTTTGACTTCGCAAAGAGAATTTGCTAAATCAAAATCATGATAGCTAGCCAAAGCTCTCTTTTCTCACCAAACCATCCTTTCTTTTGGTCTCGGGACTGGCTTTGGTGCTTCTCTTTTAGCTCTTGCCTTCTTTCTTGGCACTTCCTCATCCTTCTTACGATCGACTTTTCTGTTCAACAAGCCTTAGAGGTCCACCTTCCACGCTAGGATTTAGGACTTCGTCCCCTTATCCCCTTGCTTAGGGTTTTCCTCGACTGGTTTTGTATTATCTTTGTTACCCTCTTTAGCCTTTTGGCCTCTTGTCACGGCTCATAGGTTAGAGGTTTCAGTGCCATTGATGCGTACAGCCTCAATAAGGCTGACTCCATTGCCTTGTGGCAACTCTTTTATAGTGGTATTTCCCCTTTGCAGTATTTGTCTTGGTCCATCATTTTGCTGGAGGTTACTACCTTGCGCTCTATGATTAACTGGACCTGGCTGTTTACTCCCTTGTTGGAGGGAACTAATCTTACTCTAACAGGTAGTGGCTAAGTGGCCCGACTTCCCACAAATATCACATTTAACATTTGGGTAGTTTCTAGGGAAATGTTGTCTGCCACACCACTTACAGCTGAATCTTGAGGGTCCACCCTCTTTAGGGCGTCGACTCCCTATCATGTTTTGCTGCTTCTTCACGAAATTGACGTCAACAGCTATTTGCCGATATTGTTCAGAAATCATGTCGGTGTAGTGTTTCATCATATCCTTAATTTCGCTAAGGACATTAGAGGCACTCGACTCATAGCCTTGATCGTCTATCCGTCGTTCCATTGGCCTAACAATTTGATTGGGCATTGGTTGTTGACTCACATGAACAAAATTAGAGTTCAAAGCTTGGCCTCCAACATTTGGTGGAGCCAACTAACTAGCCATAGGCATAGTCACACTAGGAGGAGCTAGCAGCAAAGGAATATTTTGAACCATGCTTCCTCTCCCATTAGGGTTATTCATAGGCATCCTTTGACTTCCATTCATCAATGGTAAATTGCCTCTAGGTACTAGACCCGCATTAAGATTTATTCGAGAGGATTAGGCCATTTGTAATCGTGACTCTACTCCTTCTGCTCGCGTGATGGCGGTGTCTATATCAGCCAAAGCCACACTGCTCAATTGTACCTGAATATTGAAATCCAATCCATGCAAGAAGTATTGCAATTGGGCAGTCGACGCAGAATGGGAATGTAAGTTTGTAACTTATGAAACACTTCCTTAAGCTTCTTGGCATATGCTTTCACATTCTCATTGGGGTCTTGGCGTGTTACATTCAAAACATGCAACCAGCATTGGCCATCTCTTTTAGGGGCATATTCTCCTCGAAAAGCTGCATAAAATTGGTCGATTGTGGTGATGGTTCCAGTCTTTATGCTATGATACCATATTGCAGCCCTTCCTTTTAATGTCATGTTAAAGAACATCATAAGATGTCCCTCATCTTGGATGCGGTAATTAAACATTAGTCTTTGGAACTCACAAATGTGAAACTCCGCATCTTCTTCGGCTAACCCATTAAAAATGGGCAAAGGCACCCCTAAAGATGGCAGATCGGGCGTCCCTACAGAATTGCAATGGGTTGTGCCATGACAACAATCGGATTAACAATAGGAGTTTGGACTGATGGGATCACACCCCCACTTGAAGTGGGTTGATTTGGTGGAAGAGAGGAAGAACTTGTGCTTCCTCCTGCACCTAAAGGATTATGTGCAGCAGTTGGGTTACTAAGACCACTGCCTCTTATGCATATCGGGCTACTCCTTTGAGGAGAATAGTGACTTACAATATCCAACCGCCATCTAGCCCTCTCAGTACGTTTGGCTTTTTGTATTTCGGCTTGATGGTCCTTGTCAAAGGACATAAACCAACATTTTGGTCCCTAGAAACCCTAGATTCGAGAACCACCACTTGTTGGCAGCTCCCGGCAAACTCACCCTCACGGCCTCGCGGGTCAGGAGCGTTTATTTGCTGCTAAAGGACAAACTGCCCTAAAGCCTAATCTATGTGTTTATAGTTTTATAGTCCAACGTTTCCCTTTCTATAAACTCCTCATAGGGAGAACCCATACACATTGGCAATAAATGCCACGATAATCACATACATGGGAGACAACCTCTCAGTGGAATCACCGCGGCCTCACTGCAGCTCTCCTACATCGCAGGGATTGGCCCCTTGATGCGCTTCTCAACATATAGAACAAATGAACAAACTCCACTCTTTCATTTTTAGAGTACTCTAGGAGATACCATGTGTCCTTACCAAATGATCCCCCAAGAAACGAGCGTCTATCCTATGGCTTAGGATACCTTTCCACACTCAAGCATGGGTCATTGTCATTGAAAACAGGTGCTATGCATCCAGGTTTTTTTAATTCCGATACCATGGTTGTCATGCACATGCAAAAGTGGATGATTCTAAAGTGCTCAAACATAATTTTCAATGAGATACGTGGTGCACAGCCAGACTTTCCAATGCATTTACTAACCCATTGCGGCGATGTAAGGATAGCACCGAGACAACACTTGTGCTACTATCCTCTTAATTAAAATACCACGAACTCTATGTCATGATAAGCATAAGAAAATTAGCAATAATCAACACGCAAATCACACCATTCAAACATCCCAACCCCCTACATTTAAGTATTGCTTTCGTTGCATAGGTATAGAGGTTCATTTTGTCATGTTTTGATGTATAAAAAGCAATAAATCACAAACTTTGACAAGGAGATAGGGCAAACTGATGCTAAACCTCATGCTTTGCCACTACCATACATCAACAAACAACCATTATATTTTTCCTTATTTTTCCAAGACGTATTTCTATTTTTTCCCTTATTTTTATCAGCACCTTGAATGACTGCATAACCAACAAACGGAGCCTCCATTGCTCTCAATCCAATGCTGTACATCAATCTTCAGCATCTCCATCAATCTGCATCACCATTTCCTTCATTGTCCCTCCCGGTTCCTCCTTCAAGATGGTACACATGTACAACCCATAGAGGGGAGAGAGAGGGAGGAGAGAGAAAGACTAGATTCTGATCTCTTCATCCAAACAGTCATATCTCGCACGAAGACCGGCGATAGAGTCAGGCAAGAGGGAGAAGTTGCCGAGTATTGTCTGTTAGATAGGTTGCTTTCAGCCTCCATGCATGATTCATGAGGAGGAGGGCGCATTTTTCGCCGCCCTGTTCACGCCATCTTCATCCACGACATCTCCATGTTTTTTGCATAAAAATTGAGGGGGGGGGGGGAGGGGGTTTAAAGTCCCAAAGGGCACCCCCCCTTTGGTCCAAGTTTTGATCCACCTTTTCGTATCTTGGCCAATTTTTTGCCTCTTCCTCGTCCGGGCTCTGTTTGAACCTCTGAAAAATCATCCACGTCCGTCTTGACATCCCGCACTGACTGGCACTCCTGACATCCCGTATGATAGTCGAAAAAAATTATCAAAAATCCACAAGTGTCGCTTGAGCGCCTTTTAAAAGCCATCTTTCACTTGGTGCTTAAAATCGTCCCAGCTGCAGCTGCCGCCTTCGATGTTAAATATTTTTTCCCTAAATTCCATATTTTTTGGCAAATTTTAGGCACATCCCAGGCTCAAAACTCCGCTCTCAGCTACCATAATTGCTACCAACTTGCGCATGTTTAAAAACTGTCCTTGGCTGTCCAAAACCAGGCTGAAATGAAGATTCTCTTCTATATTTTCTTCCATAGCGCTCCGTAAGCTCAATAGCCTTAAAGAGGGAAGTATGATATTGTGCCATGACATCAGCTCATAAAGATGGCTCTAAACCATACATGTACTTGTGGAGCTTAGCCTCATCACTGATGCTTTCTACATACATGGTTAGGTTGAGAAATTGGTTAGTGTACTCTCTTACACTTAGGCCTCTTTGTTCCAAATCATACCATCTCCGTGCCAATTTCTCTTTTTCAAGAGGGGAGACAAATACTTTAGCCATAAGTTCCTTGAAAGCTTTCCAATTCTCTACAAGTATGTTTTCTTTTTTTATATACCTCCACCAAGTATGGGAAAATCCCTCCAAATGCAAGGAAGCAAAATGAATCTTCATGTCATTAGTTTTAGGGAATATGTCAAAGGAGGATTCCATCTTAGAGGTCCACTCCTCTAAATCAGATGGTGGAGATGACTGACCATTAAATTTGGCTAAAAAAATATTGTCCTTTAGCTCTCTTTCATGGAATGGTTGCTGTCCCAAAATAGACTGATCATGAGTACCATGCATTGAACCCCCAATTGAGATGGAAATCTTTCAATAGGTGGCTGAGAACCACTATGCAATGTTCTTGTTGGTAGAGAACCCCTAGGAATTTGAGTATTTAGTCCAAAAGCTTGAGAGTTAGCTCTATTCAAACTGCCCAAATAGTCATCATGCCTTTGTGAGGCCTGACCTACTTCATATTGGCTATTTGGCATGCCTCTTCTTCCAATAATCCCATGACCATGACCATTTTGGTTAGATGGCTGAAGTGGGACTGAAGGCTCACTGTTTGAATAAGCTTTCTCTTTAGCTTCTTTATATCCCATTTGCATTTGCATCCAATGGGAGAATTGTGCCATAATTTGAGCATTAGATTCCACCAAATTATCAATAGAAGCCTTTGTCTGAGTTATTGAATCTACTAACTTCTCAATCAATAGACAAAACCATTTGCTCCGTTCCCTATGTCTTTGTTCATGTATTCACAAGGTATTATTGAGTATAATAACTTCCCCTTGTTGTTGATGCTCTTCAAGGATCTCTTGAGGTGCATTATCCAACATGGAATCTCTGATTTGCTGAGCATAGTCATCCTGGACCTTATTTTTACCCTTATGTCTAACCATAATAGTGCAGTCCTACAGCACCCCTATCAAAAAAATGGCTATAACTTTTGCTAAGGAACTCCGATTTAAATTTTTTTTAGTTCAAATCAAAGCCAAGAATTCCCTCTTTAAGATGAGCTATAGCATTCTATAAGAAATTTACGACAGAAAATTCTGCAACTTGATTTCTGAGTCTAAACTGTCCAGGCCTGCACCCTGTTTTAACCTGTAAGTGCCATGTTTTGAAACTGTAAGGTAAGATAGTAACCCCAAATGGTTATCATACCCTATAGAAGGATGAATAGGACATGTGGGTACCCTGTAGTACCTTCACTTGTACTTCATTGATGAAGGGTGTACCTGTAACAACCTGTAAATGCCCTGTAGTGCCCTGTAAAATCCTTGTTTTGATTCTAAAGATACTCGAGCCTTTGGAAAGTCTTCAATCTTCAATTATCCACTCATTGTACCTGTGTAAGGGATAAAACGGCATGACAAGCTCCCTACACAAGCTCCAAATCACCAGGAGGTGGGTAAAGTTCCCCCCGGGTCGGTTGGTTGCACCCCTTTGGGATCTTTAATAGTGAGGGAGGGTCACCTCTCTTTTGTCCCACTATCTCCCCTGGCATCCACCTTTTTCCTCGGTGGGTATATCAACATGGCAGTAGCTTGCTAATCTAATCAATCAGTATGAAATGCATTTCTGAAATATTCATTCAGCCCCTTTCATGAGATGCAATTAAATGAAATCTTGAAAGTTTGGATAGGAAAAGGGTCTTACCAATGTAATTCAGTGACTCGCTGATTGCTAGTACTTACCCTTTTACAATATTTTAGCTTGGATAAAAGAATTCATCCAATCAATGGATTAGAGTGAGCAAATTTGTCTTCAGTGACTTGATTTACACGCTCTTTCTACCCATCAATTTGAGGATGATAAGCAATACTAAAACAAAGTTGTGTACCAAGAGCTTCAAATAATCCCTTCCAAAAATGTGAATTGAATAGAGAATCACGATTGCTGATAAGTATTATGCTGGAAATTTCAGATTGAAGCCTCTAATTCACTTATTAGAACTAGTATGCATAGAGCAAGCATTGCTTTACATGAATGGATTGATTCAAGCAAGGGTTAGCTGAAATTTGATGGATATTATTCAATTCTTTAATGTCTCAATCAAATGGATTAAGCTCAGCAAATGGATTAATGAGAGAGTTTAAGAATTGAAAAAAAGTACCTTTGATATGGTTGATGATGACTTGATCAATCTTCATATGCTTGATAAAGCCTCCGGTGGTCCAATGTTGCCAAAATAATCTTCAAGACTTGTGTATTCAATGCTTAAGAACAATCTTGAAGCTTTAGATACTTGAGATTGAAGCATTAAACCCGTTTCTCCCAAATTTTGGCTCCATGGAAGCTCTTGAGCTTCAATCTTCCAATCGTGCTTAATCCTTGCAATTTGTTGAAGAATCCTTATTGAAATGATCCCACGGGCTGAAAAGATGAAGAATCTTCAAGAAATTGTTGAGAAATGAAAGCTTGGGCTGAAGCTTTCATGGCTGCCATGGACTGTTCATCTAGGGTTTACAAGAGAGCTGAAGATCCATAATAGGAGTTTAATGTTGAGCATTCAGTGAAGGATTTAACTTGCTGAAGATTGGAGCAGCCAAAATTGATGAGAATCAGTCATGGATAAGAGAGAGATGAGGCCTGATGCAACTCAAAAATTGCACTGCAATTTTTGGAACTGTTTTGACCTGCTTGGGCAGCAATGGCCCTCCACAATGGTTATGATCTTGAAGTTGAAGGGCTAAATCAACTGATTCTCAGCTTAGATGAGGTCTATGATCATTGATTTGTATGGGAGGAAGAGATTTTGATTGGAAACTCCATGAAACCTGCAGAAAGCTCCAAGAAAGGGGAAAGAGAACTCCCTCTTTTCAAAGTAACCACAGTTTATTCCCAAATTAAGTCCGATTAACTCTCATTTACCCTAATTACCTCCAATTTTGCATGAAATTTAATGACGACCTGCCACTTTAGCCATCCTCGGCCATATCTGACCTTGGAGATCTCCAAATGTAGTCTCTTACTAACTGTAGATGGTCTACAACACTCCACTAGTCACTGTCTTGTACAATACTTGTCTAAAATTGATTTTGATGGAAGAAAATAGGACTAAAAAATAGAAGGAAAAAATGGATCAAAAACCAATGCTCTAATACCACTTGTCAGAGAGTGAACTAGAGAGAGAGAAAGAGGAGGGAGAAGACAACAGAAGAGGGAGAAAGACTGTAGGAAGAGAGAGAAGAAGAGTGATGAGGAGAGAGAAAGACTAGATTTGGAGAGAGAAAGGCAGGAAAGAGAGAGAAGCCATGGAAGCTGTGAGCAAGATGGGAGAGAAGGACAGTGATTATATTAATGTGTCAAAAGATGTGAAAAATTACATGTCTTCTCCTTTTATACCAATGTCATTGTGACATGGCATAATATCAATATTATTTTACACTAAGTCCTTATTCCCAGCTTCTTACAGTCATTCATAGATTGAGTAGAAAATGACGTGTTTTATTTAGAAGAAATTCACATATAATGGTATTCTTAACCAGGCTTTGAATGCATGTGATATAGAGGGTTTACATATGTTGAACACCCCCCAACATGTGCACCTAATCCACATGTATGTATATCACAAACACTTTCCACTTGTCGACTATGACCCTCCCACCTTTACCAAACATGCTTGATTCGAATCATGCACATAGGCCAAATCTATGTGCTCATCCATCACCATTTGTCCACCATAAGTCATCAACCAACCTTCTATTCACAACTCTGCATGACTCATGAATGCCACAATTCTCACTCTCATGCATGAAGCAACTTTGGCACATGTGCACTAGATGCACACACATGCACTTTTAAGATCACAAAGTCATGCTATATATTGAGTCACTTCCACTCATATACATAATCATTATTGCATGTACATTAGGAGGTGCTCGTGGGCACAATGAGCACCTACATGCATCATCCAAGGAGCAATTGTGCACATAGTGTAAGGTGATAATTACTTGTGCATGGAAATTCATTTATCCACTTCATTTGTGTCTCACTTGTGCATCATCCATATAGACACATGTATTTTCACTTCCCCTCTAGAAGGCACTTGCACACTTAACAAGCCACTCTTGCACCCCATTGTCAAGTGCCACATCGTATAGCAATTGTGAAAAGAAGGCATGGAATAGGAGGAAGAGATGAGGCTCAATTAATAATGAGAACAATACTAATAAAAAGTACTCTTTACATAGACAAATAGGCTATTCTATAAATACAAAAGTGCTTTTATAGATACACAAACACTTTTAATACAATTGTTTGATTAGCAAAGAATGGTGGTGGAATGTGTAGCAAAAATCAAATACTAATTCATAGAGCACAATCATTATAATCAAACTCACAATTAATAGAGAACTCAAGCGTGATTGATGTATGACTAATGTCAAAGTACAATTATAGTGATCCTAATCAAATTTATGATTAGGTTGAGGGAGAATGACTCAATCCACTCACAATAAGTTGATTTGAAGCTTTGGGTTATGCTACTTCACTTCTACAATGAATTCAAAATATTCTCACTATTCTCTATCTATTTTTCTAATGCTTGAGATGAGCATTATATAGTTTCCTGCATACAATCTCCATACAACTGAGTGGTACAATACATTAAATTCTATAATGAAGATTATGTCGGTGGTGCTTCATCATAGCGAATTTCATCAAACTCTTTTGTAGGTAGGTAGTGCATGATGTAAAAAATGACTCAGTCATATTATATCTCAAGATGATGGATGTATCTCAAGTTATTTGACTCTCCAACAAATAGATAAATAGGTGTAATCCAGATTTTCTACACTATTTGGGCTAACAATAATGTAGCCTTGATATCAAAGAACAAAATTTAATTTGGGTGATTCCAACAATTAAGTTGTAGAGCACTTTGAGAGGTATATGTTTTCTTTTTACATCTAAAAATTTGGACGATTAGAGCTTGAGATATTATCTTTACTAAACAACTATTTGAAAATTTTACTATTTGAAAGTTTTTATCGAATGTAGGAGTGCTTTTCAAAATGGATTGATACTCATATTTCACTTTCATCATCAAATATACACGATTTCTATTAACCAAATATTATCCTTAATCATTATTTAAATACTAAAGGATGATGTGAACTTGCAATCTTTAACACCTTTCCTCAAGGTCAACATCACATACATACTACAAAACTAATGCTGGCTAAAGATAGATGCAAGTATATCCATGAGAGGATCCTTCCATTGTGAAATGAAAGAATCAAAAGAGTCTTTCTTTGCCCCTAAAATAAGAAACCAAGGAGCCTTCCCTTAGTCCTAAATCATCATTTTCCTTAAGGGGAACTCCTTCATTCCAAGATGAGCTCTATGTTTGATGATAACAAGATTTCCATCTCATGGCTTAGTGAAGAAATCAAGTATTTTCTTCTTGGTATTGCAATGCTTCAATATAAAATCTCCATCATGTATATTTTTCCTAATGAAATTTTCTCTTACAGTAATATTATTTGTCCTTTGATGATAAGCTAGATTCCTTTTGCAACAACCTAAGTGGAAATATTATCATAAGAGATAGGAGTACATTTAGAGTCATCACAAATCTTCTCAACCAAATAACCTTGTAAGTTGAAGTTGTAAGAGCTTTATATTCAGTATTTGTTAAATGAATATTCACGATACTTTGCTTCTTAGAAGCCCATGAGATTGCACCATTGCCCAAGAAGAAAGTATAACCTATAATGGACCTGCAATCATCCAAGTTTGAGGCCTAATCAAATTTAAAGAACCATAATATCAATGTAAGTATTGATCGAGTTGCCATGGTGAAACTTCACTTACAAGAATTAGTACTTCCACCATATTGTTTAGCACTCATTGAAGATATGGTGGACAACCACTTTGTGTGTTGTTCATATCCACTCTAGATGCAATCATCCATCTAAGTTACTACAAAAACAAGCCAACTTGGTAATAAAGTTTCAAAAGGTTACAAAAGATATCTAAGATATAGTGAAAGTATCAATCAATATCAAATTATATCTCTTGAGGATACTAATTCCTTACCAAAAGAAAACACTCCCAATTTTCAACTTTCAAAATAGAAGTATAAAATTTTGAGTCTTGGTACATAAGGAAATCAACTTGGTACCAAACCTATCACAAATAGCATGGTGGGGGAACTTACTTGAGCTACTATGACAAACACACACCATACACACAAGAGGAAGCTCCCTCAAGAACACAAGAAGAGAGAGAGAGAGGCCAAAATGTTTTCTTGCTAGTTTCTTCTTCTTCTTTCACACACAATGCAATGTACACAAAGTATATTTAAGATAAAATATAAAAAAAAGTGACCTACTAAGCCAAACAATGCATAAGTAACTATAGTAATTGACTTATGTTATAACTATACTAGTTGTAGGTGGGTGCAACAAACTAAATATAATAAGTGATAAGTTAGTGGCCATATGAGGATCATAATGACCATCGACAAACAAAACATGAATCTGCTGGTTGGTAGATATTCTATTAGACATGCTACTAGCCCAATCTACATCTATGTATCCAAACACTTGTATATCCTTTCTTGCCTCATAAAAAATATCATAATGCAAAGTAGCCTTCACGTATCTCAATATGCATCTAGCTGCATCCAAATGAGGCTTCCTAGGCATGCATAAACAGACTGACAAGGCCAATAGCATAATAGCATTGTGATACTCATGCAAACTAGACTTCCTACTATCCTCTTGAACATAGTAGGGTCTTCTATCTCATCCCCAATATCAGCACTCAACTTCACATTTTTCTCCAATGGTACTAAAAGAGGCTTATATGCTGTGGTACTATAATTGGACAATGAATCCAAGCCATACTACCTTTGGAACAACCATATACCATCATCACGTCTGATCACCTCAATATCAAGAAAGTACCTCAACTCACCTAAATCCTTTATCTCAAACTTCTTCTTCAAAAGATCCTTGAGTTCAATAATCCCATTGTCATTGTCACCTATAATCTTGGGGAAGTTACTATATGTATATCATCTACATCACGTGCATTCAAGGCCTATTTATAAATATCCTATCTGTGAATATTTCTTAAATAAAACATAACCCTTTTATATTCAATCTGTAAATAGCCCCTTTATATTACACACTTTTGTATGTAAAATTTTTATATTTTAAAAATACCTTATTTTGAACCCACGTGATGCACACATATATTCATGAGTAACTTACCCGAGCCTGTAATAATCAAGCCATCCACATAGCTAACTATGATGACCAAGTTTGCATCTCCCTTTCTAGACCATGCTCTAGGTGCTTGCTTCAACCCAAAGAGTGCCTTCTTTAACTTGTACATATATATAGGATGCTCTAAATCCTTATAACCTACTGGCTGCTCCATATATATCTATTCTTGCAGGAAGGCATCTTGACATCTATTTGCTGCAAACTCCAACCTTTAGTTACTGCCAAAGAAATCATACATCTAATAGTTGCTATCCTAGCAATTGGACTCAATGTCTCTTCATAATATATGCAATTTATTTGAGCATAGCCTTTTGTAACTAGCATAGCCTTATACCTACTAACAAAAACATCTGCATTATGCTAAAATTTTTAGACCCACTTACAACCAATAGCTTTCTTGCCCTTAATCAAAGGTATAGATTCCAAGTCTTATTGGTTTCTAATGCAACCATCTCCTCATCCATTGTTGCATCCCAATGAGCATGACGACTATCATTCTCCAAAACAAGTGGGATCAATATCCTCAACCACCTTTACCATATAAGCATAATGGTGAGATACATAACCCTCAAAACCAAATCTTGTAATTGGGTATCAGACCATGCTAGGCCTGCATGTCACTGGATCACTTAGTAGAGCCTTTACATTACCATATGCTCTATGTACACCTAGTGTCTTGATAGAAGGAATACAAATCTCATCATCCAAACTCTTTGAACCACTAGAATCTCCATCAAATCCAAAATTACTAGTAGATGCATCATTACCATCCAATAATTTCTTCTTCCCTTTGTCTTTACCTACAACACTAGTAGATGCACTTGAAGATGTGGGACTACTCCTTAGTCTCCCACACCAAGGGCTAATTGTAGATGCCATACTAGATGATGTTTCTGGTCCACTAAGGGTCCATGATTCTTTCTTTTCTTTCTACACATAACTATCATGATCATGATCATCATCCAAGGCATCACCACTAGATACATAACAACTACTCATCTCATAAAAAATAACATCCATGCTCACTCTATACTCACTTGTGATAGGATTATCTGCAATATTTGATAACAAGTACACAATAATACACCAATCATCCTTTTTCATTGATTGCTCAACAAAACATGTAATCTCCAACTTTTTTATAGATAAAATGTGTGTTTTTCTTCCTGATAAACACCTCAAAACTTATAGATTTGAAATTTGTAGCCTGTGCATCCACTTTTATTCAACACAACTGAAGTTGTAGTATACCCTAAAGCTACTGTTTGCAACCTTGTAGGTCTAAAACAAGATCCAAAATAGCCTAAAATGGCTAAAAAAGTAATGGAGGTGTCCTAAAATAATAATTCATAGAATATACAGTGCTCTGCTCACACACCAAACCTCATAGTAATCTAAAATTTTTACTTTGCCCTCCTTACAATGCCTCCATATGCACTATCCAAGAGAAAGAGTGGAAAAATATGAGAGCTTCTTACCCATTGATTGCTTTCTTGTATCCTTGCTTTTCCTTCACTTTAGCATTCAAAAATAGCCTCTTTCAGTGGTGTCACTCTGATACCTATCCACAAATTGTGTGATGAGGGAACTTGCTTAAGCTGCTATGCTAGACACAAACCATACACACAAGAGGAAGCTCACTCAAGAATACAAGAAGAGATATGGAGGCCAAACGTTTTCTTACTAGTTTCTTCTTCTTCTTTCACACACAATACAATGTACACAAAATATATATAAGATATGATGTAAAGGAAAGTGGCCTACTACGTGAAGCAGTACATAACTAACTATACTAATCGAGTGGCATTATAACTATACCAACTGTATAGATAGATGCAACCTTGGGGGGGGCGGGGGTGGGTCACTCATAAATATATGTATATATAACGTGAGTTCAAAAGAAGGGGTTTTTCAAACACCATTTTTATACATTTTTTACATACAGAAGGGTGTCATATAAAGGGGTTACTTATAGATTGAATAGAAAAGGGTTTTGTTTTATTCAAGAAAAATTCACAGATTAGGATATTTATAAATAGGCCATGAACGCACGTTATATAGAGGATATATATATAGTGAACCCCCCGAGGATGCAACGAACTAAATATAATAAGTGCCATGTGAATATCATAATGATCACTGACATGCTAAGTGTAGATGTGCATATCTATCTAACCGAGCAGTCCATCATCAATGTCCACACATATTGAGCTTGTCATCTCAACAATCCATATCCAAAAAGTACTAAAATATTTTGAGAGGCAAATGAGAGATAATAAAAATACCAAAGATATCTCCTAAGGATACACTTTTGTACTAAACAACACTTCAAATCTTCAAGTATTGAAATTGTAGTATTTGAGTCCTCAACCCTCAATAGTAAACTATCTTTCTAATATTGGAAAGTTGTCCTCAACCTTGATAACTTGCTAAAATTTTTGAATACAGTTTCTTGTGTCTCAATGAGTAATGGCTTCCAAATAAAAAATGAAATCTATTGCAAAATTTCCACATTTCAATACATTGTCCTCTTCGAAACATATATTGCTGGCACCTTGTGTGCAATCTATCTTTTTATTGCACCCAAGTAGTCCACCATGAAATGTAGTGCTGGTCCTCCTTCAATTATCTAACTTTCCCTTCAATCCTCTAGGATTTCTTTTACACATGTTTAACAAACTCTGTCCAAACTTTTCCTACACAATTTTATATTCTACTATGTTCTTTTTAGCAGCATTGCACTACAATATGTATTTGAGTGTAGATAAATCTTTAGAAGTGAAATTGTGGCTTACATAAAAAAAGATAACAACTATCCTAGCCAAAACCATTGAATTCACATGTTCTTGATTATAATCCTTCCCTCCTTACCAAATTGTCTTACTCTCCTTTTTTTCTTTTATGTAGACCTTAGTGTAGATTTTCTTGCATTTATGAATTTCTTATTTCTTTTGCTAATGAAGATAAAGGACTATATGTTTTGTATCTCTTTGTGTTTATGTTTCCTTTTGTGTGTTTTTGTTTCTTTTTTGTGTTTATGTGCTTTTGTGTGCTTGTTTTGTTTCTTTCCTACCATAATGTTTGAGTTTCTTTGAATGTACTTCTATTTCTAGATTACACTCACCTCCTTCTTACCTCGTGAATCCTAAAAATATGTGTACATTTTGAAGTGTGCAAGCCACAACTGTGAATGACCAATCCCCCAACCAATCCAATCCACCTTCCAATATCAATTCTCCTAGTTTATTACACAAAAGCAATGTGAGGATATTCATGGCTGCACTATCATTAGTTCCAAAAAAGCGGCAACCAAAATCTTGAGCCATATATGCAATAGATAGGGCTTTGGATAGACTTCTATTGTTTTAAAAGCTATATCTCATCTCAAGTGACTATCTCTCACATAGCCATCTTGACACTCTACTCTAATTGACTGTGCATCCTTTTCTTTAACCCTAGAAAGTAAGAACACAACATAGGCTCAAGGTGTATGAACTAACCTATCCTATCTTGAGGACTCAATGATGGTAAAATGATCCAATTATTAGGACCCAATGCTTTTTCTCCTTCTCATACACCACCAAATATACCCATGAAAAGAGAAGAAGATAGAAAATAAGAATAATAAGAAGATGGAGAAGAGCTTTGCCCTGCATAGGTCTCACAATCTCACACGCAACCTCAAACTCGGCCCTCTTACCATGAATGGAAAGAAGAAGAAGAAAATAATAAGATAGTGTGAACTCAATGTGAAGAGGCTTGCTATCCCTAAGTCTCTCCCTCAAACAAAACACACACACACACACTCGCTCTCTCTCTCTCTCTTTGTGTCACCTAACACAAACAAAACTATGTGTGTGTGTGTGTGTGTGTGTGTGTGTGTGTGTGTGTGTGTGTGTGTGTGACCTAACATGCCATTGAATAATATTGTGCCACACCACCAAGCATGTATGGATGCCAACTCTAACATCTCAACATTGGGATCACTTTTGTATGTCTTTCCATGGATCCAAGACCAAGACTTGGGCTACAGTTTGAGTGTCCTTGCTGAGTGGCACAATTGATTCTCAAGTTAAAATTTTAAATTGGGCACACCATTGTGGCTCTTAGTGCACATAGAATGCAATACATACACACTTGGTGCCTCCAACAAAGCCTCATCTTCCTCTCCACAACCCAAGTCCACCAACCTTGAAGGATGGAAGGATAGTGGGATGTGAGGTTAGGAGAGAAACAACCTGTGTATAGCACTATGTGTACAGATGGTTGCACGTAGTGCATTTGCCCCACACAACACCACACATAAGTGCATTCACCTTACATACACCATGCATAATAACACATAGTGCATCCAATAGCTTGCATTGTGCATTCATATAGTGCATCTAACCTTAGTAGTGCACCCATCATTACACTAAGCTTCCATCTCCACAACATAGTGTGCATTTTTTCAAACTACATAATTATCTAGTGCATATAAATCACTCATGATCATATAGATACACAAAAGGTTTCTCACATTGTGGTGTGCATCCAAGTGGCAAATATCCTTCTCTCCACCCAACCTTGTGGGATGGAAGGACAATAGGAAGAGAGATAGGAGAGGGGCAACTAGGGACATACCACCATGTGCAATCAAGTGCATCTGACTACACATAGTGCATCTATGTGCATCCAACTGCACATTGTGTATCCATGTTCATCTAACTGTACATTGTGCATCATACTACACATAGTTCATCCTCCTTCACCCTTGTGCATCCATCAACCCATATAGTGCAACCACCTAATACATCCATTTGCACTTAGATATTGTGTGCATCCAATCATGCATAGAAAACAACTACCTCATTAACCCACAGTGCATCCATTTAGTATATCCACATAGCATCACTCCCTTCCCTATGCATCCATAATTTAATTTTCACACCCACATAGTCTCACTTACACTCATTTCGTGCAACCATAAGCTTAGTAAGCATTCAATTCATGACCACTATGCATATGTACTATGTTAGCCTCTCCACCCCTACACACACCCACCCACCCTACATAGCATCCCTTCTAACTATGCATCCATTGAAAGTGGATCTTCTACATGTGCATCCATTCTTGCCACACCACACTTAACTTGCAACACTACACTGTGCTTCCACCACACATTGAGTAAATTAGAAACCCTTAGTTGACCTTAGGCAACTTATCCCACAATGGATTCATCTTTCCACCTAGATTCACTTTGTTTCTCCATCCACACACATGCATCCACTCATTGTGAATGCATTCACCCCATCCACAAGACTTTTGTGCAAATAGAATTAGCCTTGTAGCCTACATTAATTTCATCAAGATACCATATTCACATACACACATGCACCTAACCATGCATAATGAAATCCAAGGAAACATGAGTAACCATACATGTGCAACCATGTGTGCTTGTGCATATTGGAGCATACTTATGGAAACTTGTGTAAATCCATGTTCCATTTTGTGTCAACCATGCCGATACACAACTACTTCACGCTACATAGCGCTTAGGATCCTATATCTCACAAATAGGAATTTAGGAGCCCCATGACACACATAAGCAACTAGTAATGATAACCTAATAATTATACCACTTGTTGACATACTCTAAGCCACATTTCAAAGGCATGAGGGAATGCAAGGAGGAACTTATACACTTGCAGTAACACATGTGCACAAAAGAACCTTTGCAAACCACTATGCTTACATAAACGAACTCAATAGCACACATGATACCCAACCAATGATCTCAAGCAAACGTACCAATGAATACACTCAATCCATGCAAGTTACCTTTGATTGGAACCACAATCTAAGCCACATAAGATTGTGGTTCAATTTTTTTCTTTTGAAGGTGCTTTTCCATCTTTTTGACAACAAATGGATCTAACATAACTTGCTTTCAATCCTTTGCAATCCTCCTTTCTCAAATTGGTTGCTTCCAATTTGACCTCCAACCTAGTAGTATATGTTTCAAAGTATGAAAAGCATGTGAGTGGGAGAGTTCCTTAGCATACATCCCTCTCAAGAACCTAAATATTTCCTACTCCATCACATAGTATTAATATAAGCACCTTCGAGTTTGTTGAATCCGTCTATGTCCCATTAAGTTCCCAATAAGATAACCGAAATGTTGTGGCTTACATAGAATAATGGGACTTTACAAAGCTCTTGTTCTTCCAAGAGTTCCCTCTAACCTGCGGTTTAAGCTACCCCTCACATAATCAACCTGTGCTCTTGCTCAAACTATTTATGCTCTCTCTCTCTCTCTCTCTCTCTCTCTCTCTCTCTCTCTCTCTCTCTCTCTCTCTCTCTCTCTCTCTCTCTCTCTCTCTCTCTCTACTCAATTCCACAAAAAGAAAGAAAGCAAAAAAGATTCATGAGTTGTAATAGACCCACATAACTTACCTCTCTATCATTGTAGTCCAAATGGAGGAGATTTAGGTGTTGGTAGTCTCACAAGCAAAGTGACATGGCTCTTCCCAATCTACATCTACCCACATCACTCCAAGAGGAGAATAGTAGTGAAGGAGATGATGATAATAATGGAGAATGGAGCTTCTTCCCACCAATCCCTCACTCATAACTCTATCTCCCTCAATCCCTAACTCTCATATTTCTACCAAGGTGGAAATAACGAGAAGAAGAGAAAAGATAATGAGTAGCTTCACCTCTTTGAGTCCCTCATTCCCTATACCTCACTCTTAAGCTATGGTAAAGCAAGCAAGAAGATGGAGAAGAAGCACTCAAAAGTTTGCACACATAATAATGAGAGTTTTCATTCTCTTTAGATATTATACATATAGGGTTTGGGCACCTCTAATCCTCAAGGGTCCACCTTATAAAACATGTAAAATACCACATGAGTTCAAAAGAAAGAGTATTATATTTTATGAAATTTATAGGATTATATTTACAAAAGGGGTTTTTAAATTATTATTTTTTTAAAATCCATAAGTTTAGTAAAGTAAAAGGGATCATTTTTAAGGCCTTATAGCATGTAAAGAAGGGTATTTCTTAATATCCTTTGAAATTCTCTAACAAGCATCACATCTCTTGCAGTAGTCATATGCCTCCTTGTGGAGGGTCAGCCACCAGTATCCCGCTAATAGAGCCTTCCTGGCTGTCACTTCTCCTGTGAAGTGTCCACCACATGGTTCGTCATGGCATGCTTTCAATACTATACTGATTTCATCCCCTGCAACACATCTTTGCAATACTTCATCTTTGCCTCTCTTGTACAGTGCACCGCCTAGCAAAGTGTAGGGGGCTGATTCTAACAGAAGCTTCTTCTCACGGCTTGAGATGCCAAGAGGATACTATTGAGTTGCCAGGAGATTGGCTATGTCTGCATACCAGGGAGTAATTGTTTCAACTAGAAACAAGGAAGCATCAGGCTGGTTTGGATCATCATGTCCCTCTTCTTCTGTTTGAGGGATCCGCGACAAATGATCGGTTAGGACATGGGAATGACCAAGCTTAGTGACCTCATTGAGTGAATCAAGCAACCAAACCTACCCACAATAGCTTCTAACAAGAATTGGACCAAACACTTGACTTTTATATAGTTAATATAATCATACGATTGGTATAATACCTTAATTACTATATAATCACAAATCATTCATATGAAAAATTTATTTTGGCCTTCATGTGAAAAAAAACATATGAAAGAAAATTTTCATATTTTTATTTCTTATCATACAATATTTATATTTTTTGTTTCTATACAAATCTAAAGCTATTAGCCCCTCTTTATCTATAATTTCAGCAAATACTTAGGTTGTTGAATGAAAGATGAAGGAAATAAATATAGCTAAAGCCAAAAAAGCCTGAGGTAAAGGATTTTTTTACTTTCAAGGGCCCTAAATGAAGATCTTGTTTACTTTTGCATCTCAAGCTTGCCTCAAGCTATCTCAACCCAAGGTGGAGAGCTTTTTCCTCATGGGTCATGATTTATACTTAAGTAATGTAAAAAGTATTCCTTATTTTAATACAAATGTTATGGTTTATACTAAAAATAGATTTTTCAAATGTTACTTTATTAAATTTAAATATTAGAACATTTTAAAAAATATTTGTTTGATCATTATTCATTTTAACTCAAGTTTTAACTATTATTTAATTTATTTATTTTAATTATTAAATATATTTTTATTCTAAAATCTTAAAGCGAGTACTAAATAAGATTTTAAATTTTTATCTTGAATAAATCTTATTTTCCTATAACCCCTCAAGGAGCCATAAAATAAAATTGAGATGTTGAACCAATTTTACTTACTCCTATTTTGCTTTCTTTTTATATGTCTTAGCATTCCCTCAACTTCAAAGGCCACTTAAATATGCCAATCATTTGGAACTCTTAAAATCTAAAGGAAAACGATCTTTGTACCAAGGAGTCTTTCTTTCATACAATATAATTTTTTTCACTAATATTTTACATTATCCAATAAGGTAATCCATGTATTTGATGAAGTGTCTCTCTACTATATCCCATATAATTACAATCCATTCTATAGCAATCACATATTTTTCCATATAATACAAGTTTGAGATTCACATTAATGCAACTTAGGTATCAAGCAGGTAGTTTATGCGAGCCCACAAAGTGTAATCTACAACTCTAAAAAAGCTCCAAGCATCACAAGTACAATCACATTTCCAAGCATTGCCCATCAAGGTTGGCCATTAGAGATCGAAGGAAACTGCCTTTTGGCCAATAATAGCAGTAACAAAATGAGCACCATTGGCACCCTAATGAGCCTATAAGACAATACGAAATTATTTAAGGAAATGTACATAATGTCATAAAGAGCTATCCAAAGGCTCTCCAAAGAGCACTTGTAGAATTGTCTTGCAATCACATGGAAATGCCAACTCTCCAAGGCAAGCTACTTTTGATGTTCACAAGTCAAACGCCTCAACATGATGTATACTTAAGAAATCAAACATTTACTCATACCACATCAATGGGTAGGACCTTCTAGAGAATCTTGTTGCAACAATACTTGAAAGAGTTGAGTATTTGAGAATCCTCTTCTATACTATCACGAGGTTCATCGGATTCTAAGGTAGACAATTAGACAATAATGTCCTCAAAGCCTAACAATTAATCTCTTCAAAGTTGAATTCTTGAAGCAAAAGCTAGTTTGCTAGTTAAGCTAGGTTTGGTCACTGAGTACAAAAGAGCAAAATTATCAACATGAAAAAGTGACTTGTTGCCCAAGAAGAAGTGGTGGAACTTATTGACTTATTGCCCAAGAAGAAGTGGTAGGACTTATTTACCAAGAATATTGTCCCCGAATCTTTGGTAATAAAATAATTTGACTTGGCTATAAAAGAGAGTCAGCAATTTATTATGCCACTTGACTTGGCTAATGAATTGGCCAAATTCCTAGCAAGTCAAGGCTAGAGGTTGGCAACAAATAATAGTAACATTGGAAGGATCCACAACAATGCGCCTAATTGAGAAATAATATTACCCAAATGCACACAAAAAATGTATAATTAATTGGATCAAAAATCTTGGACTTTCAATAAGCATAAAGTAGAATAATGCGAGTTTTGTCCAAATACAAAGAGAATATCCAAATTTTTCTTGTGATATTCATCAAATAAGGGACAAAAATAGACTTGCCTTGATCATTTAAGTGCATTTGGGTTTGGTTGTATCCACTAAAACCATCCAAGCATAGACGTCGAACATCAAAACATATGCAGCTATGGGATCAATCTCATCTATAATATCCAACATTACAAAATTAAAAATTTTCTTACCAAGATCCACATCACCCCACTTTTGACGCGAGCCCCTAAAATTGTATTCCATGCAATAGATTCAAAAGTTAGTTGCAGACTTTTCAACATTGCAAAAGCTTCACTAAGTTGGCCCGCTCGACAATGAAATCAAGCATACAATTGTAATGCTCAACAGATTTGGCAAAGCCATAGCTTTGACAAAGAGTCTCAAAGCATGTCCAACCTTGCTTTATAAGGCCAGCATGGCTACATGCTGAGAGCACATTAAGAAACATGATTCCATTAGGTTTTATGCCTTCATGTTTCATGCTTTCAAACAACTTCAAGACTATTGTAGCCTCTCCTTGACAAGCATATCCTGAGATAACTACAGTCCATGATACCACATCTCACACTAGTAGATCATAAAAAATTAAGTGTACACTGGGTGAGTCACATTTGGCATACATACTTACCAAAGCATTTCCAACCAACTCCTCATGTTCAAACCCAAATCCTTAACAATATCAACATGCAAATATTGACCTCTGCCTAATGCTCCAGCACTGCCACAAGCTTTTAAGATACAAATTCTTGTGACTGCATTTGGATATGTACCCTCCACCTCCATCTCAAGATGAAGATCTAAAGCTTACTGAGGAATCCATTTTTAACATGCCTTGAAATCAATGTATTCCACAAGCTAGTTTCTTTGACTAGCTGTTCATAAAAAATGTCTCGCGCTTCCTCAATGAAGCCACATTTCATGTATAAATTAACCAAAGCTTTGACAACCAAAGGATCCAAATCAAACCTTTATTTAATTATCTGCATGTGAATTTCTTGGCCCTTAGCTATGACTCCCATTGTGGTACATGTCCCTAAACTGCAAATAAATGTGCAAGAATCTGGAAATATTCCTTTTAACAGCATCTGATCAAAACAGTCCAGTGCTCTTCCACACTGCCCATGTGGACAATACCTTGTGATTAATGCATTCCATGATACAATTTTTTAACTACTAAATCATTATGCAATCTCTCAACTTTTGCAAATAAGCCAACTCTAGCATAAGCATCTACCAGTGCATTGGCATCAAATTCATCTTGCAAAAAGCCCTATTTTACAATTTTTGTATGTGTTTCTTGAACCCAACCTATAGACCCTAACCTTCCACCAACTTTCAAACTACACACATAAATGACATCATTAAAAGGTACACTCTCAAACTACATTTTTTTAAGACAACTTAGCACTCCCTCATCAACATCTTGGATGGTTGAACTGTCAAACACATATTTTTCTTCTAGAATTGAACCTATTTTGGCATACACATTCACCAGACTCTTGTCTATGAAGGGATGCTCTCGAGCTCTTCCTTGGCAACCTCTGCATGTGTGACATGCACCTTCTACACGTTTCTTGATATGTTGCATACTTTTAGCACATAGATATGTGTAATTATGTTTGAACCCACACCCTCGAGTTGCATCTTATCAAAACACTCTAAAGCTTCCTTTCCAAGTCCATGTTCAACATACCCAGAGATAAGTGCAGTCCAATAGACAACATTTCTGAGTGGTAGGTCATCCAACACCTGATGTGCTTCTAGAAGCAATCCACATTTCACATACATGTCTATCAAGCTACGGGAAACACCGAGATAACACTGAGATTTATTTCAAGCCCCTCAATAGCAATTTCAGCATGGAAACCTTGGCCTCTACCTTTGGTGCATATGCTTCCACAACATTTTAAAATTGATATGTAAGTAATAGCATCAGGAGAGAGACCACTTTTTATCATCATTCCAAACAAATCAAGTGCTTCCTCACTAAGTCCCTCCTCAGCATAGCCTACTACTAATATGTTCCATGAGACTACAAATTTAACTATCAAATCATCAAATGCATCCTATGAATCTTCAAGTTAACCACATTTCATATACATATCAATCAAGACATTACCGACCACAGAATCTTTTTCACATCCTTCCTTGACAATCAAAGCATGGGGCTTTTTTCCCTCATCTAAAGCTCTCATGCTACCACAAGATTTTAAAATGTAGATAAATGAGGCAACATCTAGGGAAGCATAATCTTGCACCTGAATGGCATTAAAATAATCCAAAGTTTTCTCACTCATACCATTTCTGACAAAACCTGCCATCAATGCAGTCCAAGAAACTACGTTTTTAACTAGTAGGTCATCACACTCATCATGTGCTTCTGCAAATGATCCACATTGGGCATATGCATCAATCACACTATTGATAACATATTGATCCCTTTCAAACCTGTGTTTCATGATCTCACAATGTACACCTAGAACCCCATTTGTTGTTTCCATGGTGTGTCAACATTGCAAAGAAGAAACACATTTGGTGAAACACTGTCCATCTTCATCCATCTTCAACCAAAGCATTCCATGAGACCACATCTCTAGTTGGAAGTTCATCAAATACTTCAAGTGCTTCTGCCAATGACCCACACTTTGCATACATATTCACCAGTGTATTGCCAATATATAGATATTTCTCAAAGCCCTTGTGGAGGCGATCAACCGCCAAGATCCACGGACCGCTTATTGTTTTAAGCGTTCCAAGTCGAGCACTAATGGCTACCTCTCACATAGCCGATGCACTATCCATCTCTTCAGGTGTAGTGAGCTTACCTTGATGCCCGATCGAGTTACCCCCTCTCCCGAGCACTCCGGTAGCTCCACGATTCAAGTGTAAGCCTCAAGCTCCACGCTCCATGCTCCAAGCTCCATCGCCACGAGCAAGAGAAGAGAAGAGAAGAGAAGAGAAGAAGAGACGAGAAGATGGTGAGCTTCTCCACCACGGTCCCTCACCCTCACACTCTCACACTCCCTCTCTCAAGCAAGCAAGAAGAAGAAGAAGAAGAAGAAGAAGAGGAGAGCTACTTTTGGCCACACACAAGAATGAGCTTCTCATTCACTTTTCAACTTTCTATACAAAACCGTAAATCCCTTTTTCGGTGGTCATCCCCTTATCCCCTTTTTTACATGGCCAGTCACACCTAGGCCCTTTTTCCCATTCTCCTCCTATCTTCCTAGATTCCTTCCTACCGCTCATCTACCTTTACAAATTGCACGGCTGCACTCTTAAAATAAATCATGGTGCACCTTGCGTTTTTTTACAAAAGTATAGACTCGTGCTTTTTCTCTGTACCTTTTTCCTCGATTTAGGACTTTTCTGCACTTCTTGTGTTTCCAAATTCTTCTTGGCTCACCTTCGTCTTCTGCTTCTATAAGAAGCTGTGAAGAATAAGGATTTAGTATGTAAATAATATTGATGTTATGCCATGTCACATTGACATTGGTATAAAAGGAGAGGACATGTAATTTTTCATATCTTTTTGACACATTAATATATTATTTTCCTTCTTTCTCACCTTTCTCACAGCTTCAATGGCTTCTTTCTCCTTCTTGTCTTTCTCTCTCCTATTCTAGCCTTTCTCTCTCCTCGTCACTCTATTTCTCTCTCTCCTACACTCTCTTTTCTCTGTTCTACAGTGTTCTCTCTCCTCTTTCTCTCTCTCCAGTCCACTTCTTGACAAGTGGTATCAAAGCTTTGGTCTTTGGTCCTTTTTTCCTTCTATTTCTATCCAATTTTTCTCTATCAAAATCAATTTTAGACAAGTACTTGACAAAGACACTGACTAGTAAAGAGTTGCATACCATCTACAATTAGCAAGAGACTACATCTGGAGATCTTCAAGGTCAGATATGGCAGGAGGAGGCTAAAGTAGCAGGTCGACATCAAAATGTCATGCAATTTTTGGAGGTATTTGGTAAAGGAGGGTTGTAAGCTTTAGTGAAGACCAAAGGCCTGGTTACTTTTTCAAACAGTAGGGTTTCTTCTTTTCTTCCTAAGCTTCTCTTCAAGCTTTCATGGAGTACACTACAAAGATCTCTTCTTCTCTTCCTCATCTTTGTTCCCTACCAACAATGGCTTGGTCTAGCACCTTCTTGGTATCATATAGAAAAGATTGAGCACCATCGTTAAGACACATAACTCAAGATTTGGGACAGCCTGTTCAACACAATGTGCACTGATTCTATAGCTTATCTTTTCTTTATCTTCTTTTAAATCATCATCTACTTGGCTTCTTGACAAGTGGACTTAATCTACAAGCCATTGATAACCAATGGTGATGGTTTCTACTCCAACCTTTGCAAGCATTTCAGTGTGGAGTAGTACACGATGATCAACAATGAGTTTGATCTTTGTTTAGAACTGGAGCTATTGTGCTTGCAAATTTATCAACATTCTGACAGTTCGATGTCTTAGAAGGCTTGGTTCTTGGGCTGTTAGAAGCTTTAGCTTGTGCCTTTTCATCTTCCTTTTCATTAAGCTCTACTTTGCTTCCCTAGCCTCGGCCATGGCGTGTACAAAAGATGGCATATCATCATCCCAAGTAGCAGATATGAGATGAACAACTGCAGGATCTGAAACCACTGATAGTGAGACAGACGTAGAGAGAGAAGAGTTGGCACTTTGAACCTACAGTGCCATCAGACGCTTTGTCTCTGCGTGTGCCACCATCGGCAGACAAAACCTTCATTAGTTGCTAAGAAGTATTAGAGGCAGTAATAATTGTGGCAGTTTCTATGGCAGGTCTTCTAGCGTGAGTGATTGACGCCAACCACACAGCTTTGTGCCAAACACAGATGACATTAGCACCAGATCTTGCATAGAGGTCAGCCCCACAAAGATTAACAGTACAAATTCAAGGGCCGTGGCGAATGGATGGGTTAAGGCGGATGTTGAGATCAGAACCTCGATTGCGTGCACGGAGCAACCCAACAAAGCAAATGCAGAAATATTGAAAAGCTCTTCCTCACTGCATGCTTTCGAGGGGACCATGACAACAGGCTTGTGCTAATGATATTGCCAAGGGCTAATCAGGGATGACTAGACATTAATCTGTGGGAGCATCATTTCCCATGCTGTTTGAGATTATTTACCTATATAAGGACCTTTTAACAATGCTGGAAGGTACCAGCTAGCAGAGCAACTAGATGATGGGGATGGCATAGCATCATTTCTGGCATGGACATCCTTCTTGGCAGCACTGGCATGCCTGAAGTAACATGCTTAAAGTAAGTCTGGCACTGACATGTCTGAAGTAAGTCTCCGTTCTTCCTCTCTGGGAAGCATGATTTTAACAGTCGCAGGCAGGTGCGGCTCATTTATGTCTTGACACTTTGCCTCCATCATGGTTGAGTCTGAGAAAGGATAAAGATGCATTTAACAGATTATGTACATTCTTCTAGCATAGAAGCAAGTTTCTGCCTGAGAGCCTACCAACTCAAGCTTTGGAGCCTTACAATCATTTTGGAAGAGATGTCTCCTACAATCACCAGAGAACTACCTGAGAAAGGGAAAATTCTGTCCTTCAGAGCACTGATGACTTGCCATTCTTAGCAGTACTGATCTTTGCATAAGGTGCCTTCGCCTTTGGTGCAATACACAGATGGTTTCACAGGCTTAGCTTCTTCATCTAATTCACTTTCCTCGGAGCTTTCATCTTCTGTAGGGAGCTACAGTTTGTAGGGACAAACTAATAATGGGTATCTGCATCAGAACCTGGCCAAAAAAAAAAAAAGGGCTAAAATAGCTTGTACCTGGATTTGAAAAAGACATGAAGCTATTAGAGCTACTATAGACAATCGAGAGGCCTCTTGTGAATGGGCTTTTGTGGTCTCATAGGAGTATTGAGGTTGTGGCACTAGCCCAAACCCATGGTAACTAGGCAATGCAGGCAAGAATAGTTGCCGGCTTGGTTATGCCACACTGGCTCACGTTTAGAGATATTAGGCTCTGGCTCTATTACACTGGAGACAATAGATTGCTCAGGCCTTTCTCCCCACTTGAGACTACCATTTTGCAACATCTTCACGGGTGTCAAGCTTGTCCTCTGCAAGACTTACAACAGCGGTCACACTTATTTCAAGATCAAATTTACCAAAGCTCAAACCAGCACATTCGGTCTTAGGCACTTGAAGGATTGGCATTGAAAAGCATGTAAATTTGTAAATTTCCAAACTCTGGACACTTGAATCTTCTCAGGCACAAGATTATGTTGATTGTCGGGGTGATCTTATGGGATTGTCTATTTGATCAAAATGGAGACCTACTTGACACCATTCTATCTGCTAAAGGGGTTTGAAAGCCTGATTACCAAAACCACTTAAACCAGTCCGAAGGACAGTAAGAGTGTGTTTCAATCCTAATTCATTGATCTTGAAGCCTATCTTTAATACCTAGAGCTTCCCCTGTTTCAATTGAGTATTACCTTTTAGTTCCAATCATCTAAATCCATTGTAATGCTTCATTCTCACTTGCCTAACCTTGGATTTGTAATGATCAGTGAGTTACTACTGTGAGTATTGCCCTATCCCATTCCTCTTTCATATTATTCACCCTTTTCAGCAACGCACTTCATGTAAGCCTTCCAATTCCTATCCATTGCATCTCATGTTAGATTGGCAAGAATCTTGTGTGGAACTTGTCATCGAAGCAGGTGCAGGTTACGGGAATCATATATGACTTGGAATATGACTAGGGAACATGAAAATATGATCTATTGACTTGGTTTATGACTCGGATGAATTGGATGCACATGTTTCTTGAAGCAAATGCTACATGGGTACTTGACATTGCAGTTGGAAGGCAATGTATCATCTTGCCTACAGCATATTGGTCACATGTATGCTTATGGAATGCTGAGCCATGTATATGACTTTGGATACTAGTGCAAATGTATATATCTTGACACATGAATGAATGGGCAAAGGTGTAATGCGGGGGGTATTTGCAATGATTGAATGATGCAATCTATTTCATCCCTACACTTGAAAAGGGTTGTACTTTGGAGTATGCAGTGGGCTTGACATGACATAAATTCATTGGCATTCTCATGGACAATGGGTATCATTAGCAATGAATCTTGACTTGGTTTCATATTGCCTATCTATTTGGTTTTCACATAAGCAAGAATTGCTTCAATCTTGGATATTGCAGGAGATGTTTCCACCTACTTCAACATTCTACAGATGCTTCGTACTCATTGAAGTGACTTGGTATCGGGTATTAGCTCAAATTGGATAAGAATTACTAAAAACATTTGCAACATGGCATAAACCGGGTGCAGTCCAAATAGGGACAGATTTGGAAAAAATTGCTACAGAAATTAGTAGCATCATTATAACGACAAACAGACAATTGGGCTTGATACTTGACATCACAAGCTTGGATTGGACCTAACAAATGCTTCATTTGGATACATATTTCTCAAGTTATAGCATATTTTATTCCAACAATTCACTAGCAGTTTACTGTGGACAGTTTGAAATTCATACAGTGATTGCAGGACATTACTCCTTCATTGCAGTCACTAAAATGGATGGTATGAGACTTTGTTTACATTTTATTGATCATGAATTGATGTCTTAGTACCCTACAGAGTGCTCTCAGTTCTCTTTGTTAGTATTCAAGGTTCAAGAAAGTCAAATTTGGATCTATAGACCTCTTACAGACTCATTCAAAACAGGACAGGTTGTAGACAATTTCAGTCAGCTAACATTGGGCTATCATATCTTTTTCTGACCTGCTACTGTTAAGTGCTCTATTCAAAGAGGAAATTTTTAGCTTCAATTTGAATTAGAAAGTTTGTCAATCGGAACTTTCAGTCAAAATTTATGGCTAATTTAGTACCTATAGGTACTACAGGAATGCACTTTCCACAGACAGGGAAACAAAGTATTATGGGTCTAATTAGAGATGTTGGTGCTAATACGTTGGACATTCCTTTGGTAGACAATATTATGGGTACCTTGGCACATGATTTTATGATTTACGATGACTCTCAATTGGCATTGGAAGTGATAGATGTGAGTCTGGTTGAACAAGTACTTATCCATCAGTTGCAACCACATACCTCTCAGTTGGTTTAGCAAGGTGTAATGCAGGCTCTTATCAATCTCTATGATAACAATATCTTAAAAGATTGTATATGTAATGTTGAAGCTAAATGCATGTTGTTGGGATTACTAACCATAGAGAAACTGGAGCTTCAAGCTGATTTGTGGGCATCAATGAAGTATTTTTGTAGCAGTGATACTACTCTTTTGCAGTTTTTTCAAGGCAAGGATGTATTACATTGGTTGATATCATTGCTTAATCAATCATCTCATCAATAGTTAGAATATGCATTGGTATTTCTTTCTACTCTCTTTGCTGAGATTGATGATAATCAGTGGGCTACGATGGTTCATACACCTCCATTGGTTAGTAAGCAATCACGGAATTCATTAGAAGGACATGGATTGTAAGAAGTTGGGAAGAATAAGAATTTAGTGTGTAAATAATATTGATGTTATGCCATGTCACACTAACATTGGTATAAAAGGAGAGGACATGTAATTTTTCATATCTTTTTGACACATTAATACATTACTGTCTTTCTCTCTCACCTTTCTCACAGCTTCAATGGCTTCTTTCTCCTTCCTGTCTTTCTCTCTTCTATTCTACTCTTTCTCTCTCCTCGTCACTCTATTTCTCTCTTCTGCACTCTCTCCTACAGTCTTCTCTCTCTAGTCCACTTCTTGACAGTTTCACTTTTTCCTTGGCCTTGTCTTCTACTTTAGATTTTTCGGCTTTTCCACCTTGTTCGTTTGAGGGTTAACATTACCCCCCTAGACGAGTGCCAATCCCATGGCACTCACCATTGTAGGTAGTAGGCTTTAGCATGCACCAAAGACGTGGGTGGCAGGGACATCTGTGGCTGCCTTGGAGGAGTTCTGGTGGTGGGGCAGATGAAGGTCATTGGGGCCATGTTGTTGGCATGGATGGATGGTGGTAGGGTGGTTGGAGTTGAGGGTAGGGTTGTTCATTGTTGGGAATTGTGTTGGGGGCTGGCATAGGTGGTGGTTTGTGGGGATTTTGCACATGAAGATTCTTTGGGGGGCTTGCATGATGGGAATGGTCAAGAGGTCAGAAGTGACTAATGATGAAGAGCTAACGATGCATTTGATGGAATCTTCAATACCTGCGATTGAAAGCCTCGCATATGTGGTCTCTCCTTGGGGGTAGTGCTAGTATTCTTATCGTGCACAAGATGTAGTTTGAATAGTTTGGGAGGCAGGTGGAACTCTAAGCAAGCTGAGAGTAATGTCTTGTGCTTGAGGACCCAAACTATGTATAGGTTGTGGTTCAGATATTATGTGTGTGCATGTGCATACTTAGATATTACGTAGTTAGAAGATTGATGGTCTAGTGCCTTGTAGCAACATGTGGATGAAGCAAGGGTTCAATCGAGTCGACAAAGGTATGATTGTTGAGGAACAGTACACATGAAGGCATTTGAGACTATATTTGTGCTATGACAATATAGTGGAGCGTGATTGAGCCCATCGACACCTTGCTTTTGGTAGATGGTAGCTACTTGTACTACTTGACAAGTGCGGGGTACTTTCCATGGCTGTTCGTACATTGCTTACCACAATGATTGCAATGGTGCTGAGGTGGAGTGCAAAAGGAAAAAGGCATATGGAAGGGGATGGCACCCCATCTATGCCCTCAAAGGTGTTGGTCAGGGCTCCCTATGGCAGTAATGAGGGTTGCATGCCCTCCACCTGGAGGCGGGAACGATCACACAGTCTTCTAGACGTGTGGTGAGAGGAGGACATGAGGAGCCAACCTGTCAAACCCAAACTTTTCTCCCTATGCTTGACTATCATTGCTTGTGTGCGTTGGTACTATCTATGCACAATTTCAAAAATCATTGTTTATTTATGTACACATTTATGAATCCATGTCACTTCGTGAGGATAAAAACCAATTATAGAACTCAGGATTTTACTTAAGTGTGGCACATGCATCCAATACTCGTGGCAACCTACTCAATAACAACAGATATTTTGCAACATCAAGTAGCATGGTACCTTGTCCAAGTCTACTCGTAACATGTAGCCCCTCCTTAGTGAGAACCTTATCAGCCAAAGAATTCTCTTGGCTAGTTCCAGCTAAGTCCATACCTTGAATGACAGTGAGCGCTCAAAGGGAAGTTGGTGCCACATAGGTTGGATTTCTTTGAGACCGCCATCTGACCAATCGCTCCTCTAAGACCACCTCATAATCTGGGCTCCTAGTTTGATCATTGTAACACGATTTTCAAACTAATGTTTTTCAAATTGACATCAACCCTTTGATTGTTGCTTAAGTTCCTCTATCTCTAAGAGATTTGGTTGGCAAAGCGCTTCGTTGAATGTCACAGTTAAGTGTAAGTCATTGGCTTCCTCGTCGTCAGAGATGAGTTGCATGCGTTTATGTAGGTGCTTGTCATAGTTCTCATCAAGAAATTCTTGCTCTTCCCAAGATAGAGGATATGGCAAGTATTCCTCAAGCTACTCCCTAGGGAATATGCCCATGTCTGCAAGGATGTAGACACGTGCAAATATTTTGAGTTTAGCATCCAACTCAGCCAAGCACTCTAGGACACTTCTATGCTGTATGGAGGCTTGCTCGGTTGCTATCTCTTGTAAGGTTCTAGGAGTTTTTCTAGATTAAGCATGGTTGGAAGCATGGCTGGGGGGTCGGGCCTATATGAGCAAGATTGATCAATGCTAGGATTTCTTATACCCTTGAGGTTTTTGTGTTTCTTCGGAGGCTTTATTACTATTACGTTATGTTCAAAGATGAGAGAGAGAGAGACAAGGAAACTCAATCTCCATGAACCTTCAGCTTCCCATAGCTTTCTTCATTATTCCACACTCAGTGAGAAGCACACACTACAATGTAAAGAAACCTAGTCTTAGTGTTGACTAGACTGACTAACTCTAGTCAGGTCACCTACTAACACAAACCCGACTTATTCAATGTAGTCACATGGAGACAGCACACACCTAGTTGTCACAGATGTCGGTTACACACCAAGACAAACTGACGGGTGGAGCTTGATTTCTAACACTCCCCCTCGAGCTCAAACCAAAAACTCAAACCATTTGCATCACTCCAAGTAGCTGTCTAAAGTGAATGAACTTATCTTTACCAAGTGATTTGGTAAAGATATCTACTACCTGGTCTTCAGTCTTCACATGCTCCAAGTCAATCTGATCTGCTAAAACCATTTCCCTGATGAAATGGTAGTGGACCTCAATGTATTTTGATCTTGCATGATAAATAGGATTGCTTGCTAACATGACACTGCTTAAATTGTCACAGTACAGCCTTACTTTGCTATCCAAGTGTATTCCCAAGTCATTCAGCAACTTCTGTAACCACATAGCTTCACAAGCCGCTAAGGCTACACCATGATACTCCGCTTCCATACTAGACAGTGCAACTGTAGGTTGTTTCTTACTCTGCCAACTGATCATGCTACTACCCAATCCAAATGCATAACCACTGGTTAACCTCCTGTCATACGTGCAACCAGCCCAGTCAGCATCATTATACCCCATCAAGTCAAGGGGTTTCCCATATGTATAAAACAGGCCATGATCGGTGGTACTCTTTACATATCTCAGAATTCTCCTAACTGCATCCAAGTGTGGTTTGCGAGGCTTCTGCATAAACTGACTGATCAGCCCCACTGCATAACTCAAGTCAGGTCTAGTGATTGTAAGATAGATCAAGCTACCTACTATCTGTCTGTACATGGTAACATTCTCAATCTCTGTCCCAACATCAATCTACAGCTTGACATTCTGCTCTAAAGGCGTATCCATAGGCTTGCAATCAGCCATACCATATTTCTGTAACATGTCCTGAGCATACTGCTTCTGTAGCAGCCATATGCCTTGAGGTGTAGAGACAACCTCAATCCCCAAAAAATATTTCAGCTCTCCTAGGTCCTTGACCTTAAACTCAGCCTGTAAACATGTCTTTACTTCAGCAATCCCGCTTTCATCATCTCCTGTAATGATTAAGTCATCAACATAGACCACTAGAAATACATAGCCACGATCTGTCTTCTTCACAAACAAACTATGATCAGCATCACCCAATCGGAAACCATGTTGCTGCAAATAACTGTTGATGTGAGCATTCCATGCTCTGGATGCCTGTTTCAACCCATATAATGCCTTTTTCAGCCAGCATACATGTGCTGGAAATTCTGGATGCACATAGCCTTCAGGCTGTTCCATGTAAACTTCTTCCTATAACTCTCCATTCAGAAAGGCATTCTTTACGTCCATCCGCCATAGTTTCTAGCCTCTAGCTGCCAAAGCAATCACAGTTCTAACTGTAGTCATCTTTGCTACAGGGCTGAAAGTCTCCTCATAATCAAGACCATACTGCTACGCATACCCTTTTGCAACCAGCCTGGCCTTGTATCTTTCCAATGATCCATCTGATTTACATTTTACCTTATACACCCACTTGCAGCCAATAGGTGTTTTGCCCTCAGGCAACTGTACAAAATCCCATGTGCCATTTTCAACCAAAGCTAAATATTCCTCATCCATAGTAGCAGGCCAATCCTCATCTACAACTGCCTCATCAAACTTACTTGGTTCTCTAAAACCTGTTACTTTCGTCATATAAGCATAATGACGAGTTGAATATCCAGTGTAAGTGTATCTATCAACAGGTCGTCTGACCCTCTCTGATCTCCTAAGCTGTGGCTCACTGTGAGCTTGCCTCTCATGAGGCGGCACATAACGACTCTGCCTAGCACCTGGCGTCATAACAGACGGAATCCCCAATTCATTGTCTAAGCTGTCACTGCTAGATGACTCATAACCTGCAGTGAGTGGACCTGTTACATCTTCAAAAACCTTTTCTTTTCCCTTATCTGTTCTCCCCCTCACTGACATATCCGTGTCAGTGGATGCAGTAGTGTGACTATGCAACCGTCCTGTCCAAGGATTCACTGTAGATGACACATCACCTGTTTGACCACTCATGGAAGTACTCTCTGCAGGAGTATTTTCAGCATGACTCATACTGGGTGAGCCATCAGTAGGCACTGCAATAGGATTCCCATACTAGGATGCTAACTCATCAAATACCACATCTCTGCTTATGAGTGTCTCATGCATAGAAGGTACATAACACTTATAATCTTTCAGTTCCTGTGCATATCCCATAAACACACTCTTCACTGCCTTAGGATCCGATTTCTTTCTCTTTTCATACGGTATATATGCACATATGCAATGCTGCCAAATACCTTCAAGTGCGAAATATCAGGTTTATGACCATACAACTTCTCATATGGAGTGACATCATGAATCCCTGATGTAGGGGTTCGATTTAGCACATAGACAACAGTCACTGCTTTAGCCCAATAACCATTTGGCAGACATTTCTCATTTAGCATAGCTCTAGCTGATTCCATCAGGACCCTATTTTTTTCTCTGCAACACCATTTTGCTGCGGTGTATAGCTGCAAGTAAGCTATCTTCTAATCCCATATTTAGCAAGATACTTGTCAAAGTAATTAGAGACATATTCACCTCCTCCATCTGATCTCAAACATGATATGTAGCAACCCAACTCATTCTCTGCATGCTTCTTGAAATCTTTGAATGCATCAAACACATCATCTTTATGCTTCAAAATATAAAGCCAAGTGTACCTGCTAAAATCATCGATAAATGAGACATAATACCGTGTACCTCCAAATGAAGCATTATGTGAAGGACCCTAGATATCAGAGTGCACCAACTGTAAAGGCCTAGCGTTTTTTTTTACATGTCTCATGAACGGAAACCGTGCATGCTTCCTAAACTGACATGTAGGGCATACATGACCAAAGTCATTATACTTGAATTTAGGTGATCCAAGTACTACTTCCTTCTGCTGCATAGATTTCAGCTTTTGTACATTGACATGTCCAATCCGCTTGTGCCAAATCTCTACATCCCGAATGGCACTCTCATCATGAGCAAACATGGCTGCCTTAAGTCTGGGAATGGTCGCATCCAAAGTAAACATCCTGCCATCTCTTTTGCCCTTGGCAATTAGCTTGCAGCCATTTCCATACTCCTCAATGAAACATCCATCTTTGTTAAATCTTACTTGTAGATTCTGTTCTGCCATTTGACCCACAGACAAAAGATTCTTTGTTATGGTTGGTACATGTAATACATCATGCATGCCTTTCTTCTTACCATCAGGCATCATGAGAGGAACAATCCCTTTATGCTTTATGTCATGTTGGGTGTCATCTCCAGTAGTTCTCTCTCCTTAATTGCTTTACATCACTATATTAACCTTATGTGATTATTTTTTATGATATTATCACAATGTTAGTGGTCGAATCACACATATATAAGCGATATCACACTAAGTATACATTCACATGCCCCCCCTCTCAATTATTTGCATACATATTATAATTATATCATGATATAGTAGTACTTCAATTGTATACATATGAGTAAAACTAGATACACTTACACTTAAATATTCCTCACACGACCATGTGTACCTACAACCATCTCATCAAACCACTCTCCATGCGGTGTCATGTGGTTTGACGCTCCAGAGTCAATGTACCATCTATCATCTCTATCATGTCTCGATGCATTTTTGGATACATGCTGCATGGCAAAGAGTCCATCAACTTTCTCATCATGAGCATCACTGGAAGATGCATAGTGCCCATGCTGTCTACCCTTTGCCTTCATATCTCCCTGCTTCTTGTAGCAATCCTTTGCAATGTGCCCATACCTGCCACAATAATGGCAATCTTTGTCCCTGTTGGACTGATCACAAGACTGCCATGAGCCAGATCCACCACCTCTACCTCGGGGTGATCTCCCCCTGCCTCTAAACCCGCCAGATCCACGCTGGCCTTGTGTATTTTCACCATGCCAATTACCCTGCTGCTGCTGCTGTCCATAAGCATTATGAGTGTCACCACGACCTCGAAATGAACCACAACCTCTAAATCCTCTGCCACCCTGGCTAGAGTATAACACCGTGTCTCTACTCTGAGATGCACTGGAACCTGTATTCAAACCAAGTTTGACCTCCTCATGCAGCAACAAAGCAACTAGCTCTTCCGAGGTAGGGGGCTCTTCTCTAACAGAGATGGATGTGTCAAAAGCTTTGTACTCTTTCCCTAATCCATTCAAGGCAACATCAATCATATCATCTTCTGATACACTTGAGCCAATGGTAGCAAGTTGATCAGCTATGGTCTTAATATCTGTGGTATACACCTGGATGCTCCTGCCATTCCTAGACATGTTGTTGAACTGCTGTTTCAACTAGATCTTTCGTGCATGTGTCATGGTTCCATAATTTTTTATCAGTATGTCCCAAGCATCCTTAGGAGTCTCACATCCAGTGATTTGAATTACCATAGCATCAGATATACATAGAGAAAACCAATGCAGCACCTTGAATGCTCTCTCATTCCATAGCCTATGAGCTCTTTTTCTGTTTGTTAGTTGGATTCATTGCAGGCAATTCAGGAGCAGCCTCATCTCCTGTACATAGATCCTAATAACCTCTGCCAACCAAAAAGTTTTTCATCCTGAATTTCCATAATGCAAAGTTCTTGTTGTCTAACTTTTCTCCAACTATCTGAGTGATATTGTCAGTCCCATGTGCATTAGCCATGATGCAATAGACTGTCTATCAAGTGCCTGACTCCCTGCAAGTCCATAAGTATCACTGACCAAGTTTAGTCCACAACAGTTTATGACAATTTTTTGCAATTAATAGCAGTAAAAAACCAGGGTATTTCAGCCCACTGATAACCCAAAACAGCCCACAAAAAAGTGGTCTCAGTTGTAGGTATAACTGTCAATACATAAGCTATGTACTTGCTTCAGCTTAAGCTTCTGCAACCTCACTGCCAGGGTGAATACATGTAACCTAAAAACTATAAACTATGAGTAACCAGCAGCAATTCCAAGGTCAAAGCTGAGTGGTATTCAAGTCATACATGTCCCAAAACTTCCTAGATAGTTGCTAGTACATTTGGCAGTCAAGACATAAGCACAAAGGCACAAAACAGTGCATAACCAGCAAGTATAAATGACATAAATTTGCTTAAAAATTACCAACAACCAATATTCTAGCAACCAATATGTATTTCAGCTTCAAAAGTCCTCAAGACATATCATACATTTACTTTGTAGTGGCAAGTTCAATACATGAGCATTTGGGTAGGCATAGACAACCTGTCTTCATTAATCACTGTCAAGGAATACATGAGTGTTCATAACCAGCCCAAGCATTGTCAAAGCAATTATTTCAGGTCTAGATCCAAGTATTCAGCAACATCCAATGCTTTCCACAATCCTCCATACATTCAGCATGCATATGTCAGTTCATATAGGTGATAGAAGCTCCAAGGTGACATGTATTGCTTCAGCAAGATACAATACTTGCTATTCACTGTGTATGAGAGTTTTCAGCCTGTCAATGATTTTCAAATCTGAGTATTCTGAGCAAGAAATCTCAGCTCCAAGGCATTTGATCCAATGTATACATGCTTTGACACATTCTTGTGCTTCAAAGATGCCTTCTGAGTGTAGTACAAGGCTTCTGCATGTCAATAATGACTTAATGCATGCTATCCATTCATGTTCACAGCAGTTCAAAACTGATTACAGATCTGTGTCTCTTACTCCAGCTCATAACAGAGCTCCCACACAAGCATTTACCTCTTGTACTCTTCAGATACCTTCAAGAGTGAGCATACATGCCTTATGAGTCTTGTCCAAGTGCCCCATTGATGTTTGACACAGGTTGCAGTCCATCCAGCTCAATAGGCACAGTTCATGCTGATTCACAGGGGTTGCTGCTATATACAATGGCTGATCTGAGCCTATACAAGGCTTGCATAGGCTCAATAGAGCCTCTCAGATGCTCCAGCAGGGTCTCCAACAACCTCTTGATCAATGGCTACTCTCCTCAACAATGCATACCTCTGTGTGACCAAAATAGTGAAAATGACAGCCAGTTCTCTTCTTTTTCCAGCCCTTCAGGTCAGTCTTGAATTCTTCTTCTGTAATGCTCTACTGCACAAAGCCTAGTCTTGTGGAGACTCTGATACCATGTTCAAAGATGAGACAAAGAGAGACAAGGAAACTCAATCTCCATGAACCTTCAGGTTCCCATAGATTTCTTCATTATTCCACACTCACTGAGAAGTACACACTACAATGTAAAGTAACCTAGTCTTAGTGTTGACTAGATTGACTAACTCTAGTCAGGTCATCTACTAACACAAACCCGACTTATTCAATGTAGTCACATGGAGACAGCACACACCTAGCTGTCACAGATGTCGGTTACACACCAAGACAAACTGATGGGTGGAGCTTGATTTCTAACACGTTATGGTTCTCCTTGGATGTGGTTGGTATAGTTTTGTCACCCTATTGTGACAGTGTTGTATCCACTCTTGATTGGTCAATGTGAGTTATGTTGTTGGTGGATTGAGTATTGCAAGCAACCGTTGATGGTAATGGTTGCTTTGATTTTCCAGAACACACGGATGTTTCTAAGGTTTCACCACTATTAGGAGAGATGGCAATGGGTTCATTGGTGGATGGACTAGATGCTTTATTCCTCAGCTCTTTAGTACTCTTGGTCTCAATCTTCCTGGTGTCTACAACCACTAGCAACTGTCATTGTTTTCTCCTCTTTTTCTTGGGCAATTGTGGTGTATCCTTTAAGGACTCAAGAACTTGAACCACGTCAACCGTTGATGTGTTTGGTTGGTCTTCAGCATTCTCTTTCTCTAGTGTGTCCTTGTGAAACTTGGCTGGGGCTTACTGATGAGTAGCCTCACTAGGTTGTGAGGGTACAAGCTGTGGTTCCTTATTAGAAGTAGTAGCAACTAGTTCAGAGGACTAGCAACTATTGGTCGACTGCTATGTCAAGTCCTTAGGCAGATTGGAAGTGGTCGTGTCTTTTGCTACCCTTTGAGCATTCACCGATGCAGGTCAAGCATCCGTTGAGCTAGTCACGTTGGATTGCACATGCATAACCCTAGGTTGAGAGCTAAGGGCGGTGTCATGATCCCCCTTTGGGACATTTGAAATCTTAGATGGAGATAGAGTTTGGAATTGGGTAGCCACACTTGATGGCTGATGTTGTGCTTCATGTGTTGATTTAGGGAAAGAGGGTGTAGGAGACTTGGGACTCCTAAGTGACATTGACACTGGTTGGAAGATTTTCTCGTGGCTGTTAGATGATTCTGCCATTTGCTTTGTTGGGCATTTAACCTTACAATGAGAAATGTTGTGCCTATGATGTTTGTTATTATCCTCTTGGGAAATCAAAGGCTCCTTGGGCACTAGTGGCTTTTGTGTACCCTCAACGATTACATCTGATATCTGCTTGTCAAGCACACTAGGTTGAGGATCTATCCTTCAAATAGTCCTGTTTGGTTTCTTGATTTCAATCGTGAGGGGCTCGATCACTCCAATGTTTTTGACTCAAGACTTGGTTTTTTTTTTTAACTTTCTCCTACGCTTCTTTGCTGTTGATATGTCCAGGCGTTTGACTAACAGAGGTGGTTTAGCCGAGGGTTTTGGTACCCAAATCCATCGATTACCTATGTAATACCCTTGAGCATGTAGCAACACTTTGGGTATCCATCGTGGTGTTGTGCTAGCTCCCCATCTATACCTTTGTCTATAGGGCAAGGGCTTCTTTCGTGGTCTTTTACAATATTTGTGGGTCCCAAGTCTAGTCCTTGGCATTGTTTCGTGGCCTTCTTGTTTCAAGCATGGCCTCACTCACTCGTTCTCTTTGTTCAACATGCACTTCTATCAACTCTTTCACCAAGTCCTTGCTCTTGTTACCGAGCTTTCCTAGCATGTCAGAATGTTCCTTGTCCTTCCCTCAAGGTTTGATGAGGTCACCTTTGCTAAAGGTTGTGATTACCCTCACCCCCGGTAGTGTCAGTTATATCCTCTGTGCTACATAATCGGCCTCACAGTTCATTGTCCTTTTGAAGGGCCTTCCTAGGAGGGTTTCCTTTCCACAATTAGCACTATTTGGAGGAACATGGAATAGGATAGGCAAGCTTTCCATTTCAATATTTACAAAGGATATTGCACTTCCCTACAAGTGCTTATGAGTGTCCCTAGTAAGGACTAATAGTTGCATTAGTCAATGTGAGCTCTGGTTGGACTAGTAAGTTCCATGCTTTAGAGGTGTCAAGATATTAAAATCAGCTCCTTCATTGATGAGAGCATCAATTGTGTGCTCTCTCTTTGCGATGAGTTTGACCCTAAGATAAGCACATGGTACTATGTCTTCATCTTTCGGGTCTTGGCTTGTAAATTCAAGCCTTCTAATATATGCATTTGAGTCCCCAACTGCACAACCAAATGTGGATTCTTTACTAATGTCTTGGGTTGTCTGTGTAGTGTCGTTCAAGGTGCATCTATCGTCAGGACTGTCATATCTAGTCATCCTTGAATTTATAGCTTGATGTTATTGCATTCCGCTTTGACTCGACGCAATCCAAATGCGACCTATACATGTTTTTGTGGTGTGACCTTTTTGCCCTTTTGGCTAGATTGGCTCATTGAAGTTCTAGGGTCTTTATTTATCTTTGTTCAGGTATGGGCCTTTACTTGTTATTTTGAAAGTGGGAGTCTATGCTCGTGCAAAGCCATTACTACACTAGGATCTAATCCAGAGGACCTGTCATGGTGTGCGTTTCCTCTCCAGCCTACTTGACAGATGTGTAGAGGGGACAGAGCCCCTCTGTGGGGGCCGGGGGTGTAGTCCCCTCCCCCATCCTCGGCCCGCAGGGCCATTACGCTAAACACCATGCACAATTTGAAGGACTATTCATAGCCAAGTTTTGAACTACTTGCTCTAGATTTCAATCTAGTGATAGATCTATGATGTTTCTTTTCGCTCTGTATGGTCTCTGGGTCAGTTTCAAGGTCTGCAGGGTAAATTTTGACAAAATCCAAATTTGGCCCAACAGGTCTAAATTGCAGGGGCCGAATGTCCAATTTGGCCTTCGAATGCAACTGGTCTGAATGTCAAATTCGGCCAATCTGAATGTGGTATCCGAGGGCTGAATGACCGAATAGTAGTGGGCCGAATCGACTGACCGGCAAGCTGAGGGGCAAGTCAGATGGGGCAAATACCAAGTTGGTCCAAATGGTGAATTCGGTTGGGCCAAATGTCAACTTATCCGGGTCGGCATAGCCGAGGGCCAAATACCAAGTTGGTCCAAATGGTCTATTCGGACGGTCGGGCCAAGTGGTGGGCATTCGAGTGGTAGTGGGCCAGGGGACCGATTCTGGGACTCGGCCCCAAATCACAGTCACTCGGACATGCCCAATGCTGTGCAATTTTGACTGATGCAATAATAAATCACTCAAATCACACGATTTAGGTCACGGCCTATAGCACACACCTCCAGATCAAAGCTATGGGTGGAGGGAAAGAGTTATATATGCCTGGAATAGCAAATAAACTCCAAAATGCAAATCGGTAAACGAATCAAACCCTCATACCCTATTGTGATAGCATAAATCCTATTGCTTATTTTCCTTTGCTTTTGTGTGTTTTTTCCTACTCTAATGCATCCAAAACACACAAAAAATACCCACACTATTCCAACATGATTTTCCAAATCCAAAAACTAAAAACCTACTTGCTAAGGAGATCGAATACCTCTTCAAACTCCCTTGCTTCCTACCTATCTACCTCAAGCACCGGTTTGGGAAAAACCCTACTTCAATGCTCGATTCGAAGCATGCAAGCACTCGAGGCTTGAATCTGTTGGTCTCGGCGAGGCTTGAATCCATTGGCCTCGGCAATGAAACCAAAACGTGGAGGCGATCAACTGCCAAGACCCACGAACCACTTATTGTTTCAAGCGTTCCAAGCCGAGCACTAATGGTTACCTCTCACATAGCCGATGTGCTATCCATCTCTCAGGGTGTAGTGAGCTTCCCTCCATGCCTGATCGAGTTACCTCCTCTCCCGAGCACTCCAAGGGCTCCATGATCCAAGTGCAAGCCTCAAGCAAGCTCCACATTCCAAGCTCCATTTTTGTGAGAAAGAGAAGAGAAGAGAAGAGAAGAGAAGAGAAGAGAAGAAGAGAGGAGAAGATGGAGAGCTTCTCCACCACGGTCCCTCACCCTCACACCCTCACACTCCCTCTCTCAAGCACAAGCTCAAGCTCAAGCAAGCAAGAATAAGAATAAGAACAAGAAGAGGAGAGCTACTTTTGGCCACATACAAGAATGAGCTTCTCATTCACTTTTCAACTTTATATACAAAACCCTAAATCCCTTTTTGGGCAGTCATCCACTTATCCCCTTTTTTACATGGTTGATCATGGCCTAGGCCATTTTTCCCATTGTCCTCCTATCTTCCTAGCTTCCTTCCTACTGCCCATCTACCTTTTCAAATTGCACGGGTGAGAGCATGGCACTCTTTAAATAAATCATGGTGCACCTTGCACTTTTTTACAAAAGTATAGGCTCGCGCTTTTTCTCGTGCATTTTTTTCCTTGATTTAGGTATTTTTAGCACTTCTTGTGTTTCCAAATTCTTCTTATCACACCTTCGTCTTTTGTTTCACTTTTGCCTTGGCCTTGTCTTCTGCTTTAGATTTTTTGGCTTTTCCACCTTATTTGTTTGAGGGTTAATAGCCCTGTTTTTTTATTTCATTATGTAATTCCCAACCACTATCCATGGCTCCTATCTTAGCACAGGCTTTCAAGATATAGACATAGGCGACACCATCAATAAATATATCTTGAAGTCGCATCTCTGCCAAGCACTTTAGTGCTCCCTCAGCAAGTTCATGCTCCACGTATTCTACAAGCAAAGTTGTCCACATTATAGCATCCTAGTAAGGCAACTCATCCATGATTGCATGTGCTTTTCCAAAGAGACCAAATTCGGCATACATATCTACCAACCAAGTACAAAAAAAAACATCATTCTCAAACCCCTCATTGACCACATCCACATGTAGTATCTGGCCAATATCAACAAACTTCAGCTTTGTGCAAGCTTGCAATAGTGCCTGAATTGTAAATGGGCTAGGATGGATAGAATCTTCTTGCATCTTTTGGAATAAAGTGAGAGCACCTTGTATATCCCTAGATTCAATGTGCCCTTGCAAAAGAGAAGTCCAAGAATGCTCACTTTGCCGCCTTTGAAATATTCAGGGTATCGTACCTCCAGAGTATATATATATATATATATATTGTTAAGCCACAAATCCTTCTCCTCATGATTGTATAGCAGCCCACTTGTCCGCGAGTGCGTGGACAATAGGGAAGCTACTATAGTTTTGGGATCCATTTTTGCAAGGTTCATTAGATGGTTCCTCATGTTGCACATTCATTGTTCATGTTCCTCATGCAACACATTCGTTGCTCATTAATGATTCCTTATGATGCACTCCTAATTGGTTCCATTGATACCATGCAAACCCCATGACCTTGCAACTCTATAAGCCCAAGAGTCTCAGACCAACAAAATAAAAGGGGGGTGGGATCCCCCCCATCGTCCACTATAGAGGCGGAGCTCATGCTCAACAGCCAAGACCCACTGACCACTTATTGCTGCACATTCATTGCTCATGTTCCTCATATTGCACATTCATTGCTCATTAATGATTCGTTATGATGCACTCCTAATTGGTTACATTGCAACCATGCAAACCCCATGACCTTGCAACTCTACAAACCCAAGAGCCTCAAACCAACAAAATAAAAGGGGGGTAGGAGCCCCCATCGTCCGTTGTAAAGGTGAGCAACCTCCAAGACCCATAGAGTGCTTATTGTTCATGCGTTTCAAGGGGATCACTAATGGCTACCTCTCACATAGCCGACACGCTCTCCCTATCTAGGAATATAATTAGCTTACCTTGATGCCCAAACGAGTTGCCTCCTCCCTCAAGCACACTGGTAGCTCCACGATTCATGATGCAATCTCAAGAATCCTCAAACCTCTTCCTCCAAGCTCCATCCTCCATAGCAACGCATGAGATGAGAGAAGAGAAGAGAAGAATAAGAGAGGAGATGGTGGAGAGCTTCACCTCCTTGATCCTTCACCCTCACACACTCACTCCCTCACACTCCCTCCTCAAGCCGCACAAGCAAGTAAGAGAAGAGAAGAAGATAAGAAGAATAGTCCACTTTGCCACACACCAAAGAATGAGCTCTCATTCACTTTTTGAACTTTATATACATGCCCTAAAATCCCATGGGCATCCATTCCCTTTTTCTATGGCCATGGCCTAGGCCCTTTTTTCCATTGTCCTCCTATTTTCCTAGCTTCCTTCCTACCGCCCATCTACCTTGACAATTTGCATGAGTGAGAGCTCTGCTCTCAAAATAAATCATGATGCACCTTGTGCTCTTTTACAAAAGTATTGACTTGCACTTTTTCTTATGCACCTTTCTCCTTGATTTAGGATTTTTCTTTGCTTCTTGTGTTTCCATATTTTTCTTGGCGCGCCTTCATTTTCCGTTTCACTTTTTCCTTGGCCTTGTCTTCTACTTTAGATTTTCTAAATTTTCCACCTTGTTCATCTAAGGGTTAACATTACTTCCCTCCTAGACGAGTGTTAGTCCCATGGCACTGATGTGGAGTGGTTGGAAGGGGTGATGGGTGTAGCCAAATGGCTTTTTTGAGTTTGTATACAAGCCCTGGTTGAGGGTGTGTTGGAGGGATTTATGCCTTTGAAATTGAATATCGTGTTGGACAAATCCCTGCGTGGAGAAAGACAGATGTGTGGATCCATCTTTGAAATTGAAGATAAAGTTGGATGGATCCGTTGTTTGGCCCCCCATGGTTGCCTTCTCGTGCGCCATTCCAAATGAGCTTATTCATTCACTTTTTGATTGGGGCTACTTCGATCTACCTCTGCCTTGGTTTGCCTTCATGGGAACGTTGTCACATAATATGGCCCCTCTTGCTAGTCTCGAGACATCGTGGTTTTGAGCTTATGAGAGTTCGATGAGAAAGGGCAAACATGTGAGTCAATGGTGATGGCACTGCAGAGGAAGTAAGCTTGGGAAGAAACAAATCGCTCAGTTAAGGTGGTGGGGGCTGGGGGCATATTGCATGGATGATGGGGCCACCAAAGTTAGTGATTGAGGCCTTTTTTTGTACCGGAAAGAAAAGAAGGTACATCACTGCCTTACCGTGGAGTGCAGGGTGCACGTGCCTATGAAACTGGGAGATGGGCAAGCCCTCGGTGGTGTCCCACACTTGAGGACCTAGTTTGTGCATAAGGGAGGTGTGGTGCAAGGGGCTTAGGGCGGCGGGTCTATAACCATATGCAAGAATTACCTTCCTAGGTATGTCCTTCCCTTGATATGCCCTAAGCATGTGTGATGGGGAATTAAAAAGAGCTAGGGGGTTGGACACAGAGCCAGCCAACCAAAGCCACTGGATGCACCTAACATGAGAACCCCTAGGTGCAGTGATTATGACTCTTGTGCATCCTGTTGTGTCTACGTGTGATATCTCTTTTCATTTTGATGTTCGGTGATTGCCTTTTTGCTTTGTACCTCCTTGTCTTTCTATTTATTCTTCTTCTTTTCTTTCTCTTTTTCTTTTTCTTTTCCTTTTTCTTTTTTTTTTTGTGTCCAAGTTACATGGTCGTGACAGAAGTTAGTCTTCATCATTGGAGTGGGGTGGAGAAGGGGGAAAATAGATTTGTTAAGGAATTAGTGGCTTTGGAGGTACCCCTAAGGGTTTAGGTGGACATGAAGGGTGCTGATGGAGAGGAATGGATGATTGTAGTGGGTGAAGCCACTATCATTCATATCTTCTAGAAGAGCTAAGAAAAATGAAGATAATAGAGTAGCTCGCATCATTAGTTGAACCATCACACAACTATCTATAGCGTTAGGATCAAAATGGAGTACTAGGAGGCCACGCTCCTGCGGGGTGGGGTCTTGCCTAAGGAGTATCCTAAGCATTCTAAGGTAATTACAAGTAGTAATAAAGGCAAGGTGAAGGCATGAAGAGAATTCATTGGTGAAGTGGATTAGGGTATCATACAAGTTCTCTGATGTGAAGATGAGGGCATCTTCATATGTAGTACAATGAGGATTATAAATTATAGGGAAATCATAGCATCCATGGAAACTAGAGTCAAAATCCACTCCCACCCTTTGAGGGTAGGGCATAAAGGCTGGCTCATTTTGATCAAAGGGTTGAGTGTTGCAAAAGGCCATCCAAGTATCCAAGTTGGCATCGCAGTGATGGACCTAAAAACGGGCCGGTACTGGCTCATGCACTAGCCGGGACTCGTCACTACGCACAAGACAACCCCTCGGCCTTGCGGCCAGGAGCGTCTGTCGAAATCTCTGCCTTCCTAAACATTGCGTTTGTAATACGTTGTAGTCCAACTGATCCTAACCCAATATTACTCCTCAGAGGGAGTTCCTTTCACATAACCAAAAGGCTCGAATCACATACACATGGGGTTCCTCCTACGGCTGAATGCCGTCAACCCTCTGCGACTCTCCTACACTTTGGGGATTGGCCCCTCAGTGCGTCGCTCAACAAATAGACACATCGCACAAAAGCCGCTCAAGGTACCAAATAAGCGTGTCCAGGAATGTACCATTGTCTTTACTTCTCTTTCCCCTAGACCCCACGACTAGCCTACAACGTGGGTGCCTCACTGCCTCTCAACGTAGGTCATGTTCTAAAAAACCAATTGCAATGCATGTCCAGGAGCTGATCACCGATACTTCTAAATTCTTTTCATGCTCTATGCCTTTGGTGGATGCCTAGTGCTCAAACATTTAGCAAAACAGTATTGTGCACAAGTGCAAAAACATCCTTTTAATGGTTTCCAACTACCGATCGTGCTTCGTTGCATGGGCCTAGCACCGAGGTGATCCTCGTGCTACTAAGCTCTTAATTTTAATTATCATCCATCCTAAATGCTATGCATAGAAATTAGCAACTTTTCCATCACTTCACATGGCATTTAGACATATTTCAACTCCTCTACCCTTCCTCGTTTAAATAGTGCATCGTTGGATGGATTTATAGGGTATTTTGACATCATTTTTTTGTGTAGAAAGCGGAAAAAAACGCACTAGAACAAGAAAGTGGGGTTGAACTGAGGCAAATCCTCATGCTTCAGTCCCCACGAACATTCACAAACATTGCTCTTATTTATCCTTATTTTTCGGAACCCAAAATGTATTTTTTCCCTATTTTTTAGGGTTTTTCCACCATTTTCTTGTATTTTCCCTTATTTTCCTGCATTATTTAATTACTAAAAATTCAAAACAGGTTATGGGCTATGGCCCTTAGTTCCTTCTTGCAAAGAAATGAAAGTTTAGTTGATGTTCCTATTTACTTTCCCATTTTTATGCCAAAAACCCTCATTTTCTCTTGTTTTTCCATGTTTTACGTGTTTTAGCATATTATTTTGAACCACAAAATGCATATTTTTTTGATTTTTTGATTATGACCAGCAAGAACTCATAGAAAACAGTAGCATGAACAATTTTTATCCCACATGAACAACATTTCATCCATCAAAAGCCATAAAAGCTCAAATTTCCTTTAAAAATTTTAAATTACCGCTTATTTGCGTGTTTCGGGTTTCATGTCCATGGCTGTAGATTTGGAAATCAGTAGCACTTCATGTCCAGCACAATCACCAATCACCATTTCCAGCCTGTGGAGCAATCCGATCCGTGCCGGACAAGCCTCCATCATTCTTTCTTCTTCCTTCTTCTTTCCACATGATTTCCCCCTTAGAAGAGAGAGGGGGAGGAGAGAGAAATAATGATTTTCTCTCTCCCTCTATAGGCCACCATTCCGTGCGCGGATTGAAGCGACATAGAGCGTATGATAAAGGTAGAAGCCTGGCATAATGCACTCCATAGCTTGTTTGTCAAGCATGATCATGATTGGAGGGGGGGGGGGCGTTTTTTTCGCGCCGTTGCCTGCACGGCACTTCCTTCCCCCCCACGAAAAATTTAGGGGGGTGGAGGGGCCAAAGGGCACCCCCCACTAATCACACCCTTTCAAATTTCAAATTTGGCCCCCTTTTTGGGCACCCCGGCCGGTTCCCGTCCAGTTTCTGCATACGGACTCGGATCGTCAGTCTGAAAATTTCTGTGAGCTCGTCTCGACATCCCGCAATGACTGGTAGCTCCATTGACTGGCATAGGCGCATGAAAAAATTATGAAAATTCTCGGAGTGTCACACGGGCGCCCGTCAAGCACTTGACGCTTAAAATCGTCCTAGATCGAGCCGCCGCCTTTGACATTGAATATTTTTCCCTTGATATTCATAATTTTTTGCTATTTTTAAGCACTTCCCGTCACCTAAATTCCGCTCTCATTGGCGACCATGGGATAGGGCGACTCAGCCCGTCGAATCCACGAACATATCTGCACATAAACAACCAAAGAAGCATCAAACTGATACAAAACAATTATATACTAAAACTCAGCACAATGCTTCCCCTACCCCTGGATAGAACCAAGGCATGACTTCCACAAGGAGTAGGCCTAGCATCATCTAATAGAAGATCCGAAGTGAGTCACTAACCAGCTGCTCTAACACAGCCAAACTAAAAAAACCTATCAAAGAGGTTGCCCTAAATGGTAGTCTGTACTACTTACCAACTAAAGACAACACAACTAGGAGCTCCTGCAAGGCGAGGACTCCTATAGCCTGATCAAAGAGTATTTTCTTTCAGTACATTTCTTCTTTTAGGGTCGTTATTGGATGAACATACTTGGGCATGTAAAAAGTAGGGAGCTGAGCGTAGTGACCCAAGGAGAACAGGGCATCGGCCTCAGGACCTGTCTCGGCACCCAAGAACCTACCAAGCCCTCGCAAGGCAACACTTAATCCTTTTTTAACGCTCACTTTTATTTTCGCTCCAACCTTCCTTGTTTGGGTATTATATTTGGCAAGAAGCCACCCCTAGGAAGACAAGGTATCGGCCACGGGTCTGACTCGTCCCCAGGAACCTAGCAGGCCTTCGCAAGGCAATGATCAATTGCTTATATATTTTCATTTTTTTTTCATTTTCTTCGATAGGGGTTAGAACCCCTTTTTACACACCTTCGTATTTATATTCATCTTTTAGGTTGTACAGAGTTTCTGGGCATCATCATTATGATCTGTTGGCAGGCTTCTCTAACTGCCTCACTACTATCAAGAACTCCTAGAACGGCTGCCTCTAGCAGGCTAGCAAAACAGGGCCACTAGGACGTCCTGCTAACACAGGTCTTTCGATGTCTAACATTGTCTTTGCAAGAGGCAATGACTACTCCGACCTCCCTCAAACATACTTAGCCTAAACCTGGAACTTCATGCCTTGGTTGCCGACTTCCCAATAAAAATCGATCCCCTCGACAAGTACAAATACACATATAACAGGAAAGAAAGGTACTCGTAAAGGAGAAATATCACCTGGATTGACCACAAGAAGCTTCCATCGCAGCAAAGGCTCCTCCAGGCTCCACCAAATTCCACGAAACACAAAACCTGTCCAGCACAACACTTAAACAAAACCCAATTAAACGCACCCGCACTAGACAGGGAAATGGCCCTCTTGGCCTAATGAAATCAAACACTTTACTACAAAACTGCATCGGCCCTCTTGGCCTAATAAAATAAAACAATACTATGCAGAACATCCACCTGGAAACAACCATGATAGACATCAAAGCATACTATTCCCAGGGGAACAAAGGCTCGTAGCCCTAAACTAAGTGCATTAAATTATGACCTATCCCTCCTGCATATATCGCAAGAGGTGTTCGCATCACCTGTCGTCTAATCAGTCTATGCGTCCCAGATAATAAAGGCAGATGAGTCTCGCTTACCCTCTGCATCACCCAAATCAACCATCGTCTGCCAAAGAGGGCATGCTCAGAAAGTATACCCCACAAACGACCAGGTCCTGTCTCACCATCAATAGATATATCGGGACAAGGGCCACAATTAAAGAAGAGGTCCTCTTCATACGCAAGATTAGCCAAAGAATCGGCAAACTGATTCCAATTTCGTGGAATCAGCTGAAAAGACACTCTATCGAATTCGTCTAGCAGGGCTATGGCATTATGATGGTACATACAAAGGATGGGGTTTCGTACCATGTACGTCCCATTGAGTTGATTTAAAACCAACTGAGAGTCCCCTTTCACCAACAACTGGCCGATACCACCCTTCTTCGCAATATTCAAACCCATAATCAGGGCTTTGTATTCTGCCATATTATTGGTAAAATTCACCCCGAGATAAGCAGTTAACTTCATGATAATGCGTCGTCGGGGGTCTCGGATGACAACTCCTACACTTCCTTTTTTGCATGGACCCCTGGATGCCCCATCAAAGTACAAGGTGTATGTCCATAAAGGGTTTACATATCCCGCCATCCTGAACTCTACTCGTAATTATGGTAATCGAAATTCAGCATATTCAACAGGTGAACTATAGGCTCCATCCCTCCATCATCGTTAAATTCAACAGGGATGCTCGTCAAAATTTGTAGGCAGTGATGGCAGAAGACCTTGATCTCCAAAATAAATGTCCCGCCTTCTTGCTCAATCACCTTGTATCCTTTGCTCCACCAAATGAGCTTTCCCTGATGATACCTCTGTTCCAAATATGGGTGTTCTAAATAAGGGATCAGACGACCCATCAACCTCTATCACGATTTTCTTGCAGATGCTTGATCGATCTCTCCTAGACCTGCAAGGCCGTCATAGCATTAGTGCAATCAGAAATAATAAGGTTTAATCTTATTAAGATTAACCTTATTTTTAAATTCTACCCCCTCAAGGTCAGCTAACAAGACTGTGGATTTATTCTTTCCTATTCTAACAATCCTATAGGGCCCATCCCATTTGGGCTCTAGCTTGCCTGGAAATAATTCACGTTGTGCATCATAATACAGAACAAGCTGTCCTTTCTTGAAGGTGTATTTCTTGGCTTTGAGGTCATGTAGCTGCTTCATTTGGCGCTTTGCCACTTCTTGGTGCAATAAGCTCTGCAACTTAAGCTCATCTAAATGTGCCAGTGTCGTCAAGCGCTCAAAAAGTGCGTCTTCATCACTCAAAGAATGATTGATGGCAAACCGAATAGTCGGCAACTCAATTTCTAAAGGCAAGACACACTCCTCCCCATATACTAACTTGAACGGGGTATGACCAGTGGCTCGTTTGAAGGTCGTATTATAGGCCCACACTACCACGTATAACTTTTTATCCCAATCCCGTTTCTTTTCCGATACAATTTTGGACAAGATGCCCACAAGCTGCTTGTTGGTGCTTTCAACTTGCCCATTGGCTTGCGGGTTATAGGGGGTTGTCTTGTTATGCTTGATTTGCCACATCTCTGTCAAACCTTTGATCACCTTATTCAAGAAATGGGTTCCGCGGTCCGACACTAATTCTTTCGGCGGACCAAACCGGCATATTATCTGCTCTAAAAGGAAACTAGCAGTTTCTTTAGCATCATCTTTCGTTGTTGCACGTGCTTCTGACCACTTTGTGAAGTAGTCAGTTGTGACAATGATGTACCTCTTTTGTGTAGTCGACGATGGAGTAATAGGATCCACAAAGTCTATTCCCCACTTCTCAAATGGAAGTATCGCCATAATAGGGTGAGTGGTCGTTTCCTATTCTCTCGACTGTCATGTCGTTGGCAAATATCGCATCTCTTAACATACGCAAACGCATCCTGGAAGATGGCAGGCCACCAATAACCTGCTCTCAAAGCCTTTTGTGCTGTAAGCTGTCCAGCAAAATGGCCGCCGCAGGCAGAATCATGGCACTCTTCCAAAATGAATGGCACCTCATCAGGCATCACACATCGGCGATAGATGTCATCAACCCCTTGCTGATATAATGTACCTGCGATCAAGGCAAACTTTAACGCTTGCTGCATAATTTTCCTTCTCTCAGCTTTAGATAATTCGGATCCCGCCTCTCCCGTCGATAAATAATGCGTTATTGCAGCATACCAGGAGGGAATAGATGACGTATCTATTTTAAACAACAACTCCATGTCACTACCTTCAGCCACAGATTCTTTCGGCTCCCCAAAGTCCACAAGACATTCCACGATGCCTTGCAACCTTGGTGGTTTACTCTTGATTTCATAATCAAATTCCTGCAAAGTGATCAACCACTTTGCTAAACGATCAGGCGGCTGTAACTTATTCATCAATAATCGAAGCCCCTCCGCCTTCGTATAAAGCACGACTTTCTCATAGAGAATGTAATGCCTGAATTTCTTGGTCCCAAAGACCATCGCTAGACACAATTTCTCCATGTAAGTATAGTTGATTTCGGATACCGCCAGCTTCCGACTAGCAAAAGCAATCGGGTGGTACCACTTCTCTTCCCAAATTTGGGCTAAACAACAGCTGATACTATACATCGTGGCTGCTGAAAAGATATAAAACACCTCACCTCTTTTAGGTGCTTTTAAAACGGGAGCTCTTGCTAGCTCTTATTTCACATCCTCGAATGCTACTTTACAAGGGTCACCCCATACAAATGAACAACTAAAGGACAATAAATTTATAAGCGGCAAGGTTCTTTCTGCTAAGGCGTTGATAAATCTACGGTAGTAACCAACCGAAGACAGAAAGCTATGAACTTCCTTCGGAGTGCGTGGTGGACCCATGGCAACTATAACTTTAACCTTCTCGGGGTCTGTCGCAATTCCTACCGAACTGACCACATGACCTAGCAATAGCCCATAAGGTACTCCAAAAACACACTTTCGTGGGTTTAAGGCGATGCAGAATTGTCTACAGCGCTCAAAGCATTTTCGCAAAATGATCAAATACCTTTCTCTCACGGTGGCAACCCCTAAGTCATCAATAAACACCTTCAACTCTTCAGGGGATATGTCACCGAATGTCTTATCTGCTGTTCGTTGCCACGAACCAGGCGCATTGCATAAACCAAAGGCCATCACATGGTACGCAAAAGTACCAAATACAGTGATAAAAGTTGTTTTCAACTTATCCTCTTCTGCAATTGCCATTTGGTTGTATACTGCAAAGCAATCCATAAACGAATATATCTCCCTTCCCGCTAATTGATCCAAAATCTGGTCAATAAATGGCAACAGGTAGTAGTCCTTAACTGTCTGCTTATTCAGCTCCCTAAAGTCTACACATAAACGGATTTGATTATTCTTCTTCTTTCTAATCACAACTGGAGAACACCATTCCGTGTGTTGCACAGGAAAAATCAAACCCGCTTTTCGAAGCTTCTGTAACTCTTCAAACAGGCCGTCCCTCAGTTCGAAAGGCATACGCCTTACTTTCTGCCGTACAGGACGACTGCCCTCTTTCAACGGAATTGTATGAACAGCAAGACTAGGAGGAATGCCTCTCAACTCATCATAACTCCAGGCAAAAATATCACGGAATTCCTGGATCAAGGCCACATAGTCCTCCCTTTCTGCTGTGCTGAGCATAGAACCTAATTTGATTGGCCGCGAATCACCAAGCGTACCAAGGTCTAGCTTGATAACATCTGCATCTCTTATACGATCTTGGCCCTCTATCGGCTCATTCAAAGTGATTTGATAGATGTCTTTCGTAGTGGATCCCTCTTTAGACTCATCACTCGATGATGTCTCACTGCCAGATAAATCTTCTAATGTCTCCAATTCTGTAGAAGATAGAGGAGCTCTCTCACTTTGCGGGGACTCAAGATAAGCATCAACCACCACACGCTGGGCACCTCTGCCGAATATCAGTCGACCAGCGGGTATATCCACTTGGCAGTCCGCTTGCAAGATCCAAGGTCGTCCGAGTAATACTTGGTAACTTGGCCGGCCTGCAAAATGAATCACCCTAAAGTCCAACAGGCATTCTACATTTGCAACAGTGACATGGACCTTAGTAATGCAGCCTTCTGGCTGTCTCAAACTATCATCTGCCATTCTGAGAATTGTGGAGGTATCTTTCTGGATCGCAAGACCCAACCTTTCCATCAGTTCATAACTCATAATGTTAACAGATGATCCCGTGTCGACAATGGCATAATCTACTAATATCCCATCGACATAGGCTGCAACCCTTGGGCAATGCTTCTCAGCATGCTCGAACCAGTCATCACCAACTCGCGCAATACCCAAAGGTTCTACGATATACCCGGTACGTAGGATCTTTCTAAATTCCTTACATACTCCTGGGGAAAGCTTAATAAGCTGTAAAAGATTCACATCCGGCTTGACTTCGCAAAGAGAGCTCGCCAAATCGAATTCATGATAGTTCGATAGAGCTCGCTTTTCACGCCAAACCATCCGCTGTTTAGGTCGCTGAACCGGCTTTATTGTCTCTTTCTTAACTTTCACCTTCTTCTTTGGTGGTTCCTTATTAGTTTTACTCTCTACGGGCTTCAAAGGTCCCCCTTCCATGGAAGGATCCAAAACTTGTGTTCCTTTGTCGCCTTGTTTAGGGTTTCCGTCGACAGGCTTATCCTTGTCAGCCTCTCTACCCTTTTGACCTCTTGTAAGGATAGCTCGTAGATTAGAGGTTTCAGCATCGTTAACGCGTACAGCCTCAATCAAACTAACCCCACTACCACTTGGTAGCTCCTCCACTGTAGTCTTTGGTCGTTGAAGTATTTGTTTAGGCCCATCTTCTCGCTGGGAATCATTTCCTTGGGCATGATGATTAACAGGCCCTGGTTGCCGACCTCCTCGCTGGAGGGAACTGATCTTACTCCAGCAAGTAGCTGCTAAATGGCCGGATTTTCCACAGATGTCGCACTTAACATTCGGGCAATTCCTTGGATAGTGCTGCCCAACACAACCATTTGCAACTAAACCTTGAAGGTGCACCCTCCTCTGGGTATCTACTTCCTATCAAATTTTGTTGTTTTTTAAGGAAGTTGACATCAACGGCTATTTGCCGATATTGCTCCGTAATCATGTCGGTATAATGCTTCATCATGTCCTTAACCTCGCCAAGAACATTAGAAGAACTCGACTCATAGCCTTGGTCATTACCATGTCGTTCCATCGGCCTAACAATTCGATTAGGCACTGGTTGTTGAACCACAGGCATGGTGTTAGAATTGACCGCCTGGCTTCCACCACTTGGAGCCATTTGACTGCTCGTAGGCATCAATATGCTAGGGGGAGCTGGTAATAAAGGCACATTCTGTATCATGTTCCCTCTCCCATTAGGGTTAGCCATCGCTATCCCTTGACCACTACTGCCATTGGCCATTGCCATATTGTTTCCCAATACTAAACCCATATTCGAATTGCCTCGAGAAGCATAGGCTGCTTGTAGTCGGGATTCCACCTCTTGTGCTCATGTAATGGCAATATCTATATCCCCCAAGGGGACACTACTCAACTGCAATTGGATATTAAAGTCCAAACCATGTAGGAAATATTGCAATTGGGCAGCTGCGGGGATAGGAATAGAGGTGTCCAACTTACGAAAAACCTCTTTTATCTTCTTCGCATAAGCACGAATATCCTCGTGTGGTTCTTGACGGGTCATGTTGAGTACACGCAACCAATATTGCCCACCCCTTTCAGGGGCAAACTCCCTTCGAAAAGCTCCATAAAATGCATCAATGTTCAATATGGTTCCGGCTTCTAAACCATGATACCATATAGCGGCTCTTCCTTTGAGAGTCATATTGAAGAACATCATTAAATGTCCTTCTTCTTGGATGCGACAGTTAAACATCAGCTTTTGAAACTCCCTAATGTGGAGTTCCGCATCTTCCTCAACTAGCCCATTAAAAATGGGTAGCGGGTAACCTAGAGCCGGCAAATCCGTCATTCCTGCTGAAATTGCAATAGGCTGCGCCATGACAAAGATTGGATTTGCACTAGGAATAGGGAACGGTGGGGTTACACTTCCCGTACTTGACGTGGACTGGCTTATAGAAGGAAGGGGAGCACAAGAGCTTACACCTTCTCCTAACTTACTGCTTGTGGCCCCAAGACCACTAGATCCACTCCCTCGTAAGGGTTCAGCACCGCTACGCTTAGGGGAATATCTCCTAAAAATTTCAGCACGTCGCCTAGCTCTTTCGTCTCTTTCTTGCTTTCGGATTTCTGCTAGACGATGCTTATCAATAAATAACAGATCAATCTCAGTATCCTTTGGCATAAACTGTTAGTTGGTCCCTAAACAACCAGGATTCGAGAACCGCCACTTTTAAGCGGCTCCCAGCAAACGCACCACTGATGGACCTAAAAACGGGCCGGCACTGGCTCATGCACTAGCTGGGCCTCGTCACTACGCATAAGACAACCCCTCGGCCTCGCGGCCAGGAGCGTCTGTCGAAATCTCTGCCTTCCTAAACATTGCGTTTGTAATACGTTGTAGTCCAACTGATCCTAACCCAATATTACTCCTCAGAGGGAGTTCCTTTCACATAGCCAAAAGGCTCGAATCACATATACATGGGGTTCCTCCTACGGCTGAATGCCGTCAACCCTCTGCGACTCTCCTACACTTTGGGGATTGGCCCCTCAGTGCGTCGCTCAACAAATAGACACATCGCACAAAAGCCACTCAAGGTACCAAATAAGCGTGTCCAGGAATGTACCATTGTCCTTACTTCTCTTTTCCCTAGACCCCACGACTAGCCTACAGCATGGGTGCCTCACTGCCTCTCAACGTAGGTCATGTTCTAAAAAACCAATTGCAATGCATGTCCAGGAGCTGATCACCGATACTTCTAAATTCTTTTCATGCTCTATGCCTTTGGTGGATGCCTAGTGCTCAAACATTTAGCAAAATAGTATTGTGCACAAGTGCAAAAACATCCTTTTAATGGTTTCCAACTACCGATCGTGCTTCGTTGCATGGGCCTAGCACCGAGGTGATCCTCGTGCTACTAAGCTCTTAATTTTAATTATCATCCATCCTAAATGCTATGCATAGAAATCAGCAACTTTTCCATCACTTCACATGGCATTTAGACATATTTCAACTCCTCTACCCTTCCTCGTTTAAATAGTGCATCGTTGGATGGATTTATAGGGTATTTTGACATCATTTTTTTGTGTAGAAAGCGGAAAAAGACGTACTAGAACAAGAAAGTGGGGTTGAACTGAGGCAAATCCTCATGCTTCAGTCCCCACGAACATTCACAAACATTGCTCTTATTTATCCTTATTTTTCGGAACCCAAAATGTATTTTTTCCCTATTTTTTAGGGTTTTTCCACCATTTTCTTGTATTTTCCCTTATTTTCCTGCATTATTTAATTACTGAAAATTCAAAACAGGTTATGGGCTGTGTCCCTTAGTTCCTTCTTGCAAAGAAATGAAAGTTTAGTTGATGTTCCTATTTACTTTCCCATTTTTATGCCAAAAACCCTCATTTTTCCTTGTTTTTCCATGTTTTACGTGTTTTAGCATATTATTTTGAACCACAAAATGCATATTTTTCTGATTTTTTGATTATGACCAGCAAGAACTCATAGAAAACAGTAGCATGAACAATTTTTATCCCACATGAACAACATTTCATCCATCAAAAGCCATAAAAGCTCAAATTTCCTTTAAAAATTTTAAATTATCGCTTATTTGCGTGTTTCGGGTTTCATGTCCATGGCTGTAGATTTGGAAATCAGCAGTACTTCATGTCCAGTACAATCACCAATCACCATTTCCAGCCTGTGGAGCAATCCGATCCGTGTCGGACAAGCCTCCATCATTCTTTCTTCTTCCTTCTTCTTCCCACATGAATTCCCCCTTAGAAGAGAGAGGGAGGAGAGAGAAAGACTGATTTTCTCTCTCCCTCTACAGGACACCATTCCCTACGCGGATTGAAGCGACATAGAGCGTATGATAAAGGTAGAAGCATGGCATAATGCACTCCATAGCTTGTTTGTCAAGCATGATCATGATTGGGGGGGGGGGGGGGGGGGGGGCGCGTTTTTTTCGCGCCGTTGCCTGCACGGCACTTCCTTCCCCCCCACGAAAAATTTAGGGGGGTGGAGGGGCCAAAGGGCACCCCCCACTAATCACACCCTTTCAAATTTCAAATTTGGTCCCCTTTTTGGGCACCCCAGCCGGTTCCTGTCCAGTTTCCGCATACGGACATGGATCGTCAGTCTGAAAATTTCTCTGAGCTCATCTCGACATCCCGCACTGACTGGCAGCTCCACTGACTGGCACAAGCGCACGGAAAAATTATGAAAATTCTCGGAGTGTCGCACGGGCGCCCGTCAAGCACTTGACGCTTAAAATTGTCCTAGATCGAGCCGTCGCCTTTGACATTGAATATTTTTCCCTTGATATTCATAATTTTTTGCTATTTTTAAGCACTTCCCGTCACCTAAATTCCGCTCTCACGCAGACCCTTCTTCTCCATTTAAGTTGACTTTCGTAGCCAGGCACTGACCTTGGCACTTCAAAAACCTTGTTCTGCCAAAATTCAGCATCTTCAATGGCCCATAATGTGGGGTTCTTCTCTCTCTCCTCCAGCCATTTCTATCCAAGCCTACTTCTAATGTTAATTGCCTCCTTCACCACCTTGATGGGCAAAACCCTATGCAAGGTGGTGGGGAACTGGAAGTTAAAGTCGAAGGGACTCCTATACGTTTTTTGCCTCTCCCAGATTACAAGATTGGTGTGGAAGCTTGCTAGGGAATCATCCTCGCATGGTGGGATAGGTGCCTAGGGTTCCCTCACTCCCTTGGCATTCAATTTTCTCCTTGTCTCCTCCACCATTTGTTTTCTTCTTTCACTCAATGCCGCCTTTCTTTCTGCGAAGGTATCTGTGTGTTGCTACTCTTCACGCCACGGGGAAGGAGGCAGTGGGACAAGCAATTCTTCATGTGGTGCCATTCCAAATTTCACATCCATCTCCATGTCCTGGCTTGGCTCCTGTTGCTCTTCTTCATTGAACCCAAGTACGTGCACTTCGTGCGAGGTTAGACCTGCCAATAGGAGGTAGTGGCATTGCTCTTCCAGGCTTGGGCCAACTCCCCTAGTTTGTGGTGGCATCTGCAGTCCTACCTTCAATGCTCTACGAGCCATTCCCAATTTCCTTTTCATGGCCTCTATGGACTCTCCCTCCTCTTCTTGGGTGTCATCCAATAGAGTATCCAAAAAGGCTTATTGTTGTGTTTGGAAGCTCACTTGGGCAGCCTCCACTCTGATCAGCAATAATTTTTACTTTCTCTACTTGAGCAAGACAGTGTACCAAGGCTTTAACTCTTTGTTCATTCTGGTTAGCCCATTCTTCTATTCTCCTTTCCATGGCTTTGAGGCTTTCCCTCTGCCTCCTCTGAGTAAACCTTCATTCTTGATTTTCCATTTCACCCTTTAGCTTCTACTGCTCTTCCTGTGCTGAGGTAGCTTCTTGGGTTAATCTTTCCACCTCTCTTTCATACACGCAAGCTCTTTCCTCCCTCAGCTCCTCCAATTCTTTTGTGGCTTTAGTGATTTTCTCCAGATATTCATTCCATTATGTAGACTGGTACTAAGAGTGTGTCCTTGGGCTTGCAAGTTGCCTTGATTGCTTGCTCATACTCTTCATTGTCCGAGAACGGCAAGTCAATGGTAGCAAGAACATGCATCCAGTCTCGCTTGTCGTCCGGGCATGAGATATACTTGGTAAGGGCCCCATAGGATCTCCTAATTTGACCTTCACCCTTCAACATGGTGGAGATTGCATCTAGGTCAACCGGCGTAGTCTTCCAAGTGACCATCTCTACTCTTACAACCTCGGTTCAATTACCTAAGAATATGAGACCATTTCCCTGATCTTCTATGACTCTCGCATTCGCATCCAAGGTTGGTCTAACAGGATGTCGTAGTCCACTCCCTTCATGACTATAAAGTCGACAGAGAATTGGATTCTTTCGATCTTCAATGGCTAGTTTTTCAACACTCCAAATGGTCTCACCTTCATTTTGTTAGCTAGCATGATGTTGAACCTAGCAATCTCAACCAATGGGTTACCCAAGTTTGGAGTATTGCATGGCTTAGCACACTCACTCTTGCCCCCGTGTCCACAATTTCCTTTGTTGTGACATCCCCCATAGCTAGGATTGACAAGATTGCATGCATTTTCGTGCCTTCCCAAAAAGCATTGGCATGCAAGGATTTAGGCATGGAGTGCAACGTCAAACTCGGTATTTGTGTTTCTGCGTTGTGCTCAGGAAAGTCGGTGGTAACTAGCTCATCTAATTCCTTGACCTATTGTTTTAGCTCATGCCATAGCATTGGATGTTGTATAAGCATGTCTCCTAAGCTAGTGTATTAAGGAGGTTGCTAGCTACTTGCCTTTCTCCCACTCTACGGTTCTTGGCCAATGTCCTTGACTGGTTTGCTGGCCTGGAGAATTTAAACTTTTTTTAGGCGGCCCTGCTTGTTGAGATATCGAGCTCCACTCGTGATATGCCAGGGTGACCGTTGTGCATTTATGTCACCGACTTGTCAGTTGTAGATGCGGTTGGTACACCGCCCATGAATAATAGCTACATGATAGCTATCCTTATCTACTCTAGTTCGTGGCTCAGTTAGTATGCCACCTTAGTTAGTTGAGTTTGGTTTGAGACCCATATATAGGGTTCTTCTATTTCCTTGTACTAGAGTTCTTTTTGGCTTACACAACTAAGAAGAGGAAAACTGTTTTCACCCTCCACCTCTGTGTGTATTCCCCCATTGTGCAAGCAAGAAAGCTACAAGTGAGACTCCTTCCTTCTCTCCCACAATCTTGACATGGTATCAGAGCCTTGTTCGTGGTGGTGTTTTGGTAAGAGGAGCAGTGTTGCTTTCATTTTCTGTTTTGGGAGCAGATCTCTGTAGGTAGCACAGCCGAAAATTATAGGAGTGCATTGTCTCAGGTTGAGACGCCCTTCGCGGTGAAGCAAGAGGGCAGTATATGCTGCGGGTATGGGCTTTAGCCCTCGGCGACCCTGTTTTTTTTATTTGAGGCCATTTCGGGGCGTGTTTTGGAGGCGGAAGTTTTCTGCACGCACTCAGAAAAAGGCCCAATTTTATGTTGTGCGACCACTGTTCTACAAGTCGGTGAAAAGTTACCACAGAAATTGCATCGTATGCTTATGTGCAAAGACATTGGGAGTTACAGAATCATCATTGGTTTCTGTTTATGCAAAATCGTCACTAGGAAGTGGCTGTGTGGTCAAATACCACTTTCGCCAGTTTTGCAGATTTGCCCTTGTGAGGGTGAAGCTGTGTTTTTTGCAGTGACAGAATTTTTTGCAATGTTCTGTAATGGTGTCTGATTCTCTTTCACAGATTGTAATTGAAAAGCTTGACAAGAACAACTTCCAAGCATGGAAGTTTAGAATGACGAATTTCCTTATGGGAAAAGGATATTGGGAATTTGTTGCAGGAAATGAAGAAGAACCAGTTCTTCCTGATGTTCCCAATCAACAGCAAATGCAGGCATTTAAAGCATGGCATGAGAGAGCCAGGAAAGTTATGTATTGGCTGTCTATCAGTATTTCAGACTGTATGATTGTGCATATTCAAGATGCAAGTATGCCAAAGGAGGCATGGGATACTTTGTCAAAAATGTATAGCACAAATACGCAAGCCAGGAAAATGCAGCTCAAGCAAGAGTTGCACAATGTGCAAAGAGAAAATATGAGCATCAACGACTACCACATGAAGGTGAAGAAGATTGCAGATGCACTTGCTTCCATTGGGTTGCCAGTGGAAGATGATGATTTAGTTTCTGTGACCTTGAATGGTCTAGGAAAGGATTATGCACAGTTTCGGATATCCATTTCAGTTCGTGAAAGATTTCCTGATTTTGAGGAGTTGATTGCTCTTCTAATTTCTGAGGAGCAAAGAAATGGTGGTGCATCTTCTTCAGGAGGAACTTCAAAAGAAGCTGTCTTCTACTCAAATGCTGGAAGAGGTAAAGGCAGAGGTAGAGGAGGCCGATTTGGAGGCCGTGGTAGAAATCAGAATATGCAGCAAACTCAAGAAAACCAGTCCTATGGAGGAGGACGTGGTAACTCTAGAGGCAGGGGGAGCCAAAGAGGTCGTGGTGGATGGCAAAGAGGCCAAAATGCAAACAGCAATGTTGAATGCTACTACTGTGGTAAAATGGATCATATGGCTAAAGACTGCTATAAAAAGCAGAATGACATCATGAATGGGAAATTGCAACAAGGGAATTATGCATCTTCTAGTAGACAGGGTGATGACAGAAATGAGCATTTGTTTATGGTGCAGCACATGAACAATTCTGTGACAAGTGCAGAAGAAAGCAATGATGTATGTTATGTTGACTCAGGTGCATCAAACCACATGACAGGTCATGCAGAATGGATGGAGATACAAGGAAAATGGAAAAACTAGGATTTGTGGAGACTGGTGATGATATTGCACATCCTATTGTGCAGATTGGAAAAATTCCCTTGTCTATGCAGGATGGGAAAAAGAAATACATGTCCGATGTATTTCATGTCCCGAATATCACCAAGAATCTAGTTTCTGTTGGTCAAATGATTGAGCAGGGCTTGCATGTCAGATTTAATCCTCATGGATGCTTTGTTGAGGATATGAAAAATAAAGGTCGCTTGATAGCAAAAGGAAAGAAGAAGGGCAGAATGTTTACATTGGATGCAGACATGTCTGAATTGAGTGCAGCAATGTTTGCACATGGGACCAGTGTAGTTGCAGATATTGATATCTGGCATAAACACATTGGTCATGTTAATGTACGCCGACTTAAATCAATGCAGGCCCAAAATATTGTTGCAGGATTGCCCAAATTCAAGGTTGCAGAAATGCATAAGGTATGTGAAGCCTGTCAGTTTGGAAAACAGGCAAGGAAACCATTTCCTAGACATGTTCAAGAGAGTGAGAAGCCATTGGAATTAATCCACTCTGATGTGTGGACTACTAAAGCTGCATCTCTTGGAGGCTGTCATTATTTTGTCACTTTTATTGATGACTATAGCAGAAAAGTTTGGGTGTATTTTATGAAAAAGAAAAGTGAAGTTTTTGGGTATTTCAAAACTCTTAAAGCTATGGTTGAAAAAGAAACAGGCCTGCAGATAAAATGCCTAAGGTCAGATGGAGGGGGAGAGTACATCTCAAATGAGTTTGCAAGGTTCCTGCAGGAGCATGGCATAAAGTAGCAATATTCATGCAGTCATACCCCACAACAAAATGGAATTGCAGAAAGGAAAAACAGGCATATTGGAGAGGTATATCGTGCCATGCTCAATGAAAAAGACTTGCCAGATTTTTATTGGGCTGAAGCAGTTGCTACAGCAGTCTACATAATGAACACGACTCCCACTGCAGCAATACATGGAATGACTCCAGAGGAGAGGTATACTGGTAGGAAACCAGATATTTCTCATTTGAAAATTTTTTGTTGCATTGCCTATGTACATGTGCCAGATGAGTTGAGATCCAAGTTGGATCCAAAAGCTGAGAAGTGCATCTTTATTGGTTACTCTCTACAGCAAAAAGGGTATAGATACTATAACCCTTCTACTCGTAAGTTTACAGTGAGCAGAGATGTTGTTTTTGATGAGATGAGTAGCTGGTATAAACCAGTAAATGTGATTGATGATGTAGATGCACAAAATGGTAATGCTGCACAGAATTCACAGCAGCAGTCACAAAATATTAGTGGACCTAGAGCGTCCTCTAGCAGTGGTTCATATTCTTCGCCATGGACAGGCAGATTGAGATCAGGAGAATCTTCTCAAAACAATGCAAATAGTGGTATGCAGGTATCACGAAAAGGAAAAGAGAAGGTTGATCAGCCCATGTTTGATGTAAATGCAGGTCACTCTTATGTGGATGGTGAATCCAGTGGCTCAGAACAGAGCATTGATGATGAGTTGGGTATTCCTTCTATTGTTACACCTAGAGTAAGGAAGACCAGGGATGTTTTGAGAGCACCTGGGAGTGAACCTATTTTGCGCAGGTCTACGAGAGCTAGGTATCCTGTGGATAGGCTGAAATATGATGGATTTACAACCATTCACTATGCATATATAGTCAAAGTGATACAGGAACCAAAACCCACTTCTTTTGAGCAAGCCATGGGAAAAGAAAAATGGGAGAAAGCCATGGATGAAGAAATGGATGCCTTGGAAGCAAATGCTACATGGGAATTAGTACCTTTGCCTAAAGGTAAGAATGCAATTGGCTATAAGTGGGTTTATAAGGTGAAGCACAATGCAGATGGTTCTGTGAACAGATACAAGGCAAGATTAGTAGTCAAGGGGTATGCACAAACATATGGCATTGACTATGAAGAAACATTCAGTCCGGTTGCAAGGATGGCAACCGTAAGAGCAGTCATTGCTATGGCTGCATCAAAGGGATGGTCTTTACATCAGATGGATGTAAAGAATGCCTTCTTGCATGGTGATTTGCAAGAAGAGGTCTATATGGAGCAGCCACCAGGTTATGTGCATGCTGTTCATCCTGAGTTTGTTTGCAGGTTGAAGAAAGCATTGTATGGCTTGAAGCAAGCACCTAGAGCATGGTCTGACAAGATAGGACAGTATCTTGTCACTATTGGCTTTCAGATTTCCAAGGCAGATTTCTCACTTTATGTGAGAAAAACAGAGAAAGGTATCATGCTACTTGTCATTTATGTTGATGATTTGATTATGACAGGTGATAGTGATGAAGATATCCTTCATGTGAAAATGCTATTGAAGCAGAAGTTTGAGATGAAGGATTTGGGAGAGCTACATTATTTCTTGGGCATTGAGGTGATTAGATCACCAAGTGGGATACAGCTCTTGCAGAGGCAGTATGGATTGGACATGCTGTCCAAATATGGGATGATAGGCTGTAAGCCTATTTCAGTTCCTTTGGAGCAGAATGTGAAGCTGAGCGTAGATGCAGGTGAGCTTCTGGAAGACCCTACTATGTACAGACGCATAGTAGGAAGCTTGATTTATATGACTATTACTAGGACAGATTTGGGCTATGATGTTGGATTGGTAAGTCAGTTTATGCAGGCTCCAAGGAAACCGCATTTGGATGCGGCAAGACGCATACTCAGGTATGTGAAGTCCACATTGTAGTATGGACTATTTTATGAGACTGGGGTTCAGATACAGTTGCATGGATACACTGATGCTGATTGGGCTGGTAGCATTTCGGATAGACGATCTACCAGTGGATATGTGTTCTCTTTTGGGAGTGTTGCAGTCACTTGGAGCAGCAAGAAACAGCCTACAATTGCCTTGTCGAGCACAGAGACTGAGTACAGGGGTGCAACAATGGCTGCATGTGAGGTAGCTTGGTTGCATAAGCTACTTTATGATATGCATTAGTTTATAGATGGACCAGTTGTCATTTATTGTGACAACATGAGTAGTATACACTTGGCAAATAACCCAGTATATCATGCTAGAACAAAGCACATTGAGGTGCATTATCACTATGTGTGGGAGAGGTTTTTACTAGGTCTTATTGATCTAGTTTATGTCAGCACAGAGGATCAGGTAGCTGACATATTCACGAAGACATTGGGCGCAGAGAAGCTGCGCAAGTTCAGAGACCTGCTTGGTGTGTAGGAATTGGGATTGAGCTCGAGGGGGAGTGTTGAGATATCGAGCTCCACTCGTGATATGCCAGGGTGACCGTTGTGCATTTATTTCACCGACTTGTCAGCTGTAGATGCGGTTGGTATACCGCCCATGAATAATAGCTACATGATAGCTATCCTTATCTACTCTAGTTTGTGGCTCAGTTAGTATGCCACCTTAGTTAGTTGAGTTTGGTTTGAGACCCATATATAGGGTTCTTCTATTTCCTTGTACTAGAGTTCTTTTTGGCTTACACAACTAAGAAGAGAAAAATTGTTTTCAGCCTCCACCTCTGTGTGTATTCCCCCATTGTGCAAGCAAGAAAGATACAAGTGAGACTCCTTCCTTCTCTCCCACAATCTTGACACTGCTTGTGGTATCATTGCCTCCCTTGATTTTGGTAGTGAGAGAGAGATTGGTGTGCTTATGCTTGAGAGATCATCAATCTTGTCTTCTAGTATGGGCGCTCAGTGTCTTTTAGGTGCTCTTGGGCCTCCTTCACCTACTCTTTCACCTTCTTGATGGCTTTGAGTTGGCGCTTTGGCTTGGGGTACTCCTCGACCTTAGCACTTCCCTTTTTAACTGTCCATGGAGCCGATGTTTCTTCCTCTACATTAATGACTTTCCTTCCAACAGGCAATGTTGTGGCACTTTCGGTTTTGAGGGTGACCTTAGCATCTAGAATTTTCTTCCTCTGTCTCTAACTCTTCTTTCCAACTAAGGTTGCATCAAGGTTGCTAGGTCCTTGCAATGATATGATGGCTTTCTTTGTCTACGTGTGAGTCATCATACATGCAATGGGATAGGCGTGGCCTCCCTATCAAGTCTCTTGATACAAACAACCCGAATGGAACCAATGGCTCATTTTCCAAACTAGAGGATGGCCTCCGTCTAGGCCAATCGACAAAGAGATGAGTGATTTCACACGCAACACATCTCAAGTCTGCCTTATCTCTATTTTCCTACTTTCTCTTGGGGTAGTGCAAAGAAATGTGTAGTAGGTGTCCGCAAGTCCTTGATTGGCTCTTGGATCTGTGCTCCTAGGCCTCTATCTCTCCATCTACCTAACGCCATCACTGGTACTGGTTGGTAGTCCATAAGGACCAATTTCCTTCTTCATCATATGATACATATGGGTTTACATAAGACTTGTCGCCGCTAGGCTTGTCGCCGTTAGGCTCGTCGCCGCTAGGCTCGTCCACATAGTGGACTGGAGTATCACTCAGTGGATGGGTCACGTAGGGTTCGAGTGGTCTAGGGATACCTGTAGGATTTATTTCCATCCTAGGGATGGATGGCTTAGCGTCATTAGGTGCCATGAGAGCCAATGGGGCTCCCCTTCCAAATAATTTTGGTGGCATGTTCGCAAGGTAGGGTTGCTCGTAAGGCTGCGGGTATGGGAGTCTCTGAGGTAGTCGACAATGCATAGCGTCATGGCCAAACCTACCACAACTGATACTTGACTGGTAAGTGGTTTCCGCCACAATGCATGCATTGGACATGTGGGCACATTGGTCATCTCATCATCTCCTTCAGTTTGGCTATGCCCATCTCTTAATCTCTGCTAGCTCTTGTCTTGAATCAGTGCCCTTCCCTCTGTCATGTGTGCTTGGGTATGCTCTCTCACTTGGTGTTGAGGCCCTCTGGGAACTCCTAACACTGGACTCCTCTCGATTTGAGAACCTGGAGCTTCTTTCCTTGAGCTAGTCATCCACTCTAATAGCTTCTTCAAAGACCCTTGCTAGTGCATCTCGGTGTAAGCTCAAGTTGCCAACCAAGGCTTTGTAGAGCTCTTCACTTCATATTTCATTGATGAATACCATGGATACCGCTCTTTTGGTTGGTCTCTCGCCCATAGGGATTCTCTTGAAGAGGCTCCTCACATTGGTCACATAATCTCAAATATCCTCTTTCTTTCTCTTCTTGACATTCATGAGTCGCACTAGTAGGTTATCAGAGTACCCAGGTTTGAAAAATCTCTTAATGAAGAGATTTTTCAAGCCATTGAAATTGGCATGCTCTGTAGCATCCAAACTCGTGCACCAGGTCCCTGACCCTTGTGACATAAGCACATTCCAAAATCTTGGGAGCATTGACTAGGATCGATGAGGCATCACAGGCCTGCTCGAACTGCTCCACAAAGTTGAATGGTGGGTCGTCATTTGCTTGGTATTTGTCTAGTTGCTTTGCCACCACATGAGTTTTTTATTGGCTCGTAGAGCCTTGGTTGACTTCTAACCCTACTAGTAGCAATGTTGCTAATGTTGCAGTGCTTTGCTTTGCTATCGTCTTATCTACCATGCACTTCATCTCAAAAGCTCACTCAATGTGAGGTCTCCTTTGTCAAGAATCGCATGATGGGGGACTTTGCTTGAGCTGTTGCACCAAACACACATTGTATACACAAGAGGAAGCTCACTCAAGAACAGAAGAAGAGAGATGGAGACCAAAACGTTGTCTTGCTGATTTTTTTTTTCTTCTTCCACACACTATACAATGTACACAAAGTATAGATAAGATACAACATAAAGGAAAGTGGCCTTCTAAGTCAAATAGTGCATAACCAACTACACTAATCGATAGCACTATATCTTTGCCAACTGTAGGTAGGTGTAACTACCTAAATATAATAAGTGATAAGTCAGTGGCTATGTGTGTGTCATAATGACCACCAATGTGCTAAGTGTAGATGTGTGGACCCATCTAGCCAGGCGGTCTATCATCAATGTCTGCACATGTTGAGCTTGCCATCTCAACACTCCCCCTCAAGCTCAACTCTATCTCTGCAGCTCCAAGTAAGCTTTGGAACTTTTAAAGCTTCTCCGCACCCAATTCCTTTGTGAAAATGTCAGCTATTTGATACTGTGTGCTAACATATACTAAGTCAATCTCTCCTGCAAGTACCTTCTCTCTCACAAAGTGGTAGTGCACCTCAATGTGTTTTGTCCTAGCATGGAACACTAGATTCCTAGCTAATTGTACATTGCTCATGTTGTCACAATGAATGACAACTAGACCATCTCCCTACACATCCAAATCACCTAATAACTTTTGCAACCATACCACCTCCCATGCTGCCATAGCAACACCTCTATACTCAACCTCTGTACTCGATAAAGCAACTGTAGGTTGCTTTTTGCTACTCCATGTAACTACTACACTACCAAGAAAAAACATGCACCCACTAGTACATCTTTTGTCAGACATGCTACCAGCCCAATCTGCATATGTGTATCCAAACACTTGTATGTCCTTACTTGCATCATAAAAACATCCATAATGTAAAGTGGACTTCACATATCTCAATATATGTCTAATTGCATCCAAATGAGGCTTTCTAGGCATCAGCATAAATTGACTGATAAGGCGAACAACATAGCTCAAGTCAGGCCTTGTGATAGTCATGTAAATCAAACTCCCTACTATCCTCTTGAACATAGTATGGTCTTCTATCTCATCCCCAAAATTGGCACTCAACTTCATATTTTTCTCCAATGGTACTGAAAGAGGCTTACATGCTGTCATACCATACTTGGATAACATATCCAAGCCATACTGCCTTTGGGATAGGCATATACCATCATCACATCTGATCACCTCAATACCAGGAAAGCATCTCAGCTCACCCAAATCTTTCATTTCAAACTTCTTCTTCAAGAAGTCCTTAACTTCGGCAATCCCATTGTCACTGTCACTTGTAATAATCAAGTCATCCACATAGATGACTACGATGACCAAACCTACATTTCCCTTTCTCACATAAAGTGAGTGATCAACATTAGAAATACAAAATCCAATATTGATAAGATACTCTCCAATCTTGTCAGACCATGCTCTAGGTGCTTGCTTCAACCCATAGAGTACCTTCTTTAACCTGCACACATATGTGGAATGCTCTAAATCCTCATAACCTGCTGGCTGCTCCATATACACTTCTTCTTACAATTCACCATGAAAGAAGGCATTCTTAACATCCATTTTCTACAAACTCCAACCTTTGATTGTTGCCAAGGCAATCACACATCTAATAGTTGCCATCCTAGCAACTGGGCTAAATGTCTCTTCATAATCTATGCCATATGTTTGAGCATAGCCTTTTGCAACCAGCCTAGCCTTATACCTACTAACTAAACCATCTACATTATTCTTGACTTTATAAATCCACTTACAACCAATAGCTTTCTTACCCTTAGGTAGGGGTACCAAAAATGTAGCCATCTCCTCATCCATTGTTGCATCCCAATGAGCATGACCAACAACATCCTCAAAAAAAGTGGGCTCAACATCCGCAACTAGTTTCACCATATAAGCATAATGGTGAGCTGCATAACCTTCAAAACCAAATCTTTTAATAGGGTATCTAACCCTACTGGATCTGCGTACCACCAAATCACTCAATGGAGCCTTTACATTACTATGAGCTCTTTGTACACCTGGTGTGCTGACTGAAGGAATACCAAGCTCATCATCCAAACTCTCCAAACCACTAGCATCTCCATCAAATCCCAAATGACTGATAGATGCATAATTACCATCCATCACTTTCTTCTTTCCTTTGTCCTTCCCTGCAACACTTATAGATCCACATGAAGATGTGAGGCTACTCCTTAGTCTCCCAGACCAAGGGCTTACTGTAGATATAGTACCAGATGATGTTTTTGGTCCACTAAGACTCCTTGATTCTTGTTTTTCTTTCTATACATAGCTCTTCTAATCATTATCATCATCTAATACATCACCATCAGGTGCATGCCAGCTGGCCATCTCATCAAAGATAACATCCCTAGTCACTCTGAACTCACCTGTGTGACAGGGTTATAACAGCGATACCCTTTCTGCTCTAAAGAGTATCCAATAAAAATACATTTTTCTACCTTGGGATCAAGCTTCTTTCGTAGCTCATCTGGCATAAGAACATATGCAACACATTCAAATACCTTCAAGTGTGATACATCAGGCTTCTTGCCAGTAAAGCATTCTTCAGGAGTCATCCCATGAACTGCACTTGTGGAAATTCTGTTCATAATATAGACAGCAGTATGGATAGCCTTGGACCAAAAATGTTTGGGCATATTCTTTTCAGCCATTAATGCCCGTGCGACTTCTGCAATATGTCTACTTTTTCTTTCTGCAACCCTGTTTTGCTGTGGGATATACCTGCAAGTAAATTGCCTCTTTATCCCATGAGTCCTCAAGAAGCCACTAAACTCATTAGATAGGTACTCTCCCCCTCCATTTGAACTCAAGCACTTCACGTTTAAGCATGTTTCTGTTTCAACAGCTACCTTAAAAGATTTGAAGTGCTCAAACACATCACTCTTTTCCTTCATGAAGTATACCCCTAACTTCCTTGAACAGTCATCAATAAGTGTGATAAAGTATTTGCTACCACCAAGAGATACATTCTGTATAGGTCCCCAAACATCTGTATACACTACATCAAGTATTTTTCTACTCACTTCTGTGTCATGCGAGAAGGGTTGTCTTGCCTACTTAGCAAACTGGTATGCTTCACAGACTTTATGCAATTCTGCAACTCTAAATGAAGGCAACCCTATAACCAATCCTCTAGACTGCATTAATTTCAGCCTTTGCACATTTGCATGTCCAATAGGTTTATGCCATATTTCAATATTTGCAACTACTTCTTTTCCTTTAGCATACATAGCAGCATCCATTGCAAGAATTCTAGCATCTAAAGTGGCAACTCTACTTCCTTTTGCGACCAACCTACACTTATCTTTAAAGTCTTCTACAAAACAACCTTTTGCATTGAATCGGACACCTGCAACCCCTGCTCTACCATTTGGTCAACAAACACTAGATTCTTTGTGATTGATAGCACATGTAATACATCTATTAGACTCTTTGTCCGGTCATCATACAAGGACAAGGGAACCTTTCCAATGTGTGAAATTGGGTGGCATGAATCATCACTTGTCTGCACATAACCTGGATTTTGTAAGTCCTCCATCTCTCCAAACCATTCAACATGACTGGTCGTATGATTAGATGCACCTGAATCAACATACCATACATTATCATGTGTCTCCTTTTCTATAACTGCATTCATCATATGCTGCATAACAAACAAACACTCATTTTTGTCTTCATTTTGTTATGAAAACGATGCATAGTTTCCTTGCTGCAATTTACCACTATGAATATCATCCTTCTTAGCATAACAATTGGTTGCATGTTAACCCTCAAACGAACAATGTGGAAAAGTCAGAAAATCTAAAGCAGAAGATAAGGCCAAGGCAAAAGTGAAACAGAAGACGAAGGCATGCCAAGAAGAATTTGGAAACACAAGAAGTGTAGAAAAGTCCTAAATCAAAGAGAAAGGCACACAAGAGGAGCACAAGTTAATACTCATGTAAAAGAGCGCAAGGCGCACCAGGATTTATTTTAAAGAGCACTGGGCTCTCACCCGTGCAAATTGTAAAGGTAGATTAGCAGTAGGAAGGAAGCTAGGAAGATAGGAGGACAATGGGAAAAAGGGCCTAGCCCATGACTGGCCATGTAAAAAAGGGGATAAGGGGATGACCGCCCAAAAGGGATTTAGGGTTTTAGAGCCACAAGGTTGCGGACAGCAGTTTCAGGGTATACTGTGATTTCGACTGTATTGACCGAAAGTGGGTGCACAGGTTACAGATTGTGAATCTGTAATTTTTTAGGTGTTTGTAGGAAGCAAACATAAGGTTTATCTATAAAGAGATTGCAGATTACATGTACTATTGAGCAATCAGTGAAAAAGATTGCTTGGTGTAAAAATGCACGTGTTGTGGAAGATTGCAGAAGAAAAGCTTGCTTTGCTATATCCTTGTTTGTGATAATGGCAGAGAACAGTGGAAATCCCATTATTGAGAAGCTCGACAAGAACAACTACCCTTCATGGAAGTTCCGTGTGACGAACTTCCTCATTGGAAAGGGCCTTTATGAGTTTGTCTCAGGTGAAGAAAAGGAGCTAGAGCTGGGCATCCCTCCAACTACAGATGAGTTAAAAGCATGGAAAGAGTGGAATGCGAAAGGAAAAAAGGTGATGTATTGGCTATCTGCAGTAATTGATAATACTATACTAGGACATATCAAGAATGCAAAAACTTCACATGCAGCTTGGACGATTTTTGAGAGTATGTTTTCAGTAAACACAAAGGCACGAAAGATTCAACTCAAGCAAGAGTTGAATGCCTTGAAGAAATGGAAAATGTCTATCAATGAGTATGTGTTGAAGGTGAGGAGCATTGCAGATGCTTTAGCAGCGATTGATGCAATGCCGGATGATGATGATTTGGTTTCATCCACTCTGAGTAACCTTAACAATGAGAAAGCATGGAAATCATTTGTTACTTCAGTATATGTACGGAAGCCATTTCCAGATTTTGATGAGCTGATCTCTCTCATGATTACTGAAGAGATCAATATGCAGGGTGATTTGTCCGAAAGAAATGGTGAACAGGTCCAAGAATTTTACTCGAGTTCAGGAAGGGGAAGTGATATATCCTCTTCAAGAGGCCGTGGTACAGGACATGGTAGTGACAACTAGCAAAACAGATTGAATCAGGAATTTGGAGTTATGTAGGTTTCAGGAGGTGGTGGTAACTTTAAAGGTAGGGGGAGCTTTACAGGAAGAGGTGGATGGCAAAATAGAGGTTCTAACAACTCTGGTATTGTGTGTCACTACTGTGGCAAAACAGGTCATATTGCAGCCCAATGTTATGCTAAGAAAGATGATATTCGCAGTGGTAAGTTGCAGCAAGGAAACTATGCATCGTCTTCACGACAGAGTGAAGACAAAAATGAATGTCTATTTGTTATGCAGCATATGCTGAATGCTGTTACAGGAAAGGGAATACATGATGATGTTTGGTATGTTGATTCAGGTGCATCCAATCATATGACCAACCATACAGAATGGTTTGGAGAGATGCAAGATTTGCAAAATACAAGTTATGTGCAGACGGGTGATGATTCATGCCACCCAATTTCACACATTGGAAAAGTTCCCTTGTCCTTGCATGATGGTAAGACAAAGAGTCTTTCAGATGTATTACATGTGCCATCTATTACAAAGAACTTGGTGTCAGTCGGTCAAATGGTAGAGCAAGGGCTGCAAGTTAGATTAAATGCAAAGGGCTGCTTTGTAGAAGACTTCAATGACAAGTGTAGGTTGGTTACAAAGGGAAGTAGAGTTGGATGTATGTTTACTCTGGATGCTGGAATTCCTACTATGAATGCTGCTATGTATGCTAAAGGAAAAGGTGTTGTTGCAGATATTGAAATTTGGCACAAACGAATTGGACATACAAATGTACAAATGCTGAAATTAATGCAGTCCAAAGGGTTGGTTACAGGTTTTCCTACATTTAGAATTGCAGAATTTCATAAGCTATGCGAAGCATGTCAGTTTGGTAAGCAGGCAAGACAACCCTTTTCACATGACAGAGATGTAAGCAAAAATATCCTTGATGTTTTTCATACAGATATTTGGGGGCCTACACAAAATGTATCTCTTGAGGTAGTTCGTACTTTGTCACATTCATTGATAATTGTTCTAGAAAGGTGTGGGTATATTTTATGAAGGAAAAGAGTGAAGCATTTGAGCACTTTAGAACTTTCAAGGCTGCAGTTGAAAGAGAAACAGGCTTGAAAGTAAAGTGCTTGAGATCAGATGGAGGGGGAGAGTACCTCTCAAATGAGTTCACTGATTTTCTGAGGTCTCATGGGATAAAGAGACAGTTCACATGCAGGTATACCCCACAGCAAAATGGGGTTGTAGAAAGGAAAACAGGCATATTGCAGAAGTTGCATGCGCCTTGATGGCTGAAAAGAATATGCCTAAGAATTTTTGGTCTGAGGCTGTTCATACTGCTGTTTATATTATGAATAGAACTCCCACAGCTGCAGTTCATGGTATGACTCCTGAAGAATGCTTTACTAGCAAGAAGCATGATATATCGCACTTGAAGGTATTAGGCTGTGTTGCATACATTCATGTGCCAGATGAGCTATGGAAGAAGCTTGATCCAAAGGCAGACAAATGTGTTTTAATTGGATACTCCTTAGAGCAGAAAGGGTATCGTTGTTATAACCCTGTCACATGTAAGTTCAGAGTGAGCAGGGATGCCATCTTTGATGAAATGAGCAGTTGGTATGCATCCAGTGGTGATGCATTAGATGATGATAATGATCATGACACTCATGTGCAGGCTAAAAAGCAAGAATCACAAACTCTTAGTGGACCAGAGACATCATCTGGTAGTCCTTGGTCTGGGAGACTAAGGAGTAGCTCTACATCTTCACGTGCATCTATTAGCACTACAGGTAAAGACAAAGGAAAGAATAATGTGTCAGATGGCATTGATGCAGTTCTTGATGGAACTCCAGTGGCTCAGAGAGCTTGGATGATGAACTTGGCATTCCTTCAGTGAGGACTCCAGGTGTGCAGAGAGCACGCATCAATGCAAAGACTCCATTGAGTGATCCAGTGGTACGCAGGTCTAGCAGAGTGAGATATCCTATTAACAGATTTGGTTTTGAAGGTTATGTAGCTCACCATTATGCTTATATGGTGAAAGTGATTGAGGATGTTGAGCCCACATGTTTTGAGGAGGTTGTTGGTCATGCTCATTGGGATGCAGCAATGGATAAGGAGATGGCTGCATTAGAGGCCAATAAGACTTGGGATCTAGTATCATTGCCAAAGGGCAAGAAAGCTATTGGATGTAAGTGGGCTTATAAGATTAAGCACAATGTATATGGTTCTATTAGTAGGTACAAAGCTAGGCTGGTTGCAAAAGGCTATGCCCAGACATATGGCATAGATTATGAAGAAACCTTCAGTCCAGTTGCTAGGATGGCAACTGTCAGATGTGTGATTGCTTTGGCAGTAGCCAAAGGTTGGAGATTGCAACAAATGGATATGAAGAATGCCTTCTTGCATGGTGATTTGTAGGAAGAAGTGTATATGGATTAGCCAGCAGGTTATAAAGATTTAGAGCATCCCCTGCAGGTTGAAGAAGGCGCTCTATGGGCTCAAGCAAGAACCTAGAGCATGGTCTGACAAGATCAGAGAGTATATTGTCAATATTAACTTTTATGTTTCTGATGCTGATCACTCACTTTATGTGAGAAAGGGAGATGTAGCTTTGGTCATCATAGTCATCTATGTGGATGACTTGATTATTACAGGTGATAGTGATAGTGGGATTGCTGAAGTCAAGGATTTTTTGAAGAAGAAGTTTGAGATGAAGGATTTAGGTGAGCTAAGGTACTTCCTTAGCATTGAGGTGATCAGATGTGATGATGGTATATGGTTGTTCCAAAGACAGTATGGCTTGGATATGTTGTCCAAGTATGGTATGACAGCATGCAAACCACTTTCAGTCTCGTTGGAGCAGAATGTAAAGTTGAGTGATGATGTTGGGGATGAGATAGAAGACCCTACTATGTTTAGGAGGATAGTGGGGAGTTTGATCTACATGACCATTACAAGGCCAGACTTGAGCTATGCTATTGGTCTTGTGAGTTAGTTTTTGCAAATACCTAGAAAGCCACATTTGGATGCAGTCAGACGCATATTGAGATATGTGAAGTCCACATTACATTATAGACTTTTCTATGAGGTAGGTACAGATGTACAGGTGTTTGGATACACAGATGCAGATTGGGCTAGTAGTATGTCTGATAGATTATCTACCAGCGGATATATGTTCTCTCTTGGTAGTGCAACAGTTACTTGGAGTAGCAAAAAGCAATCTACAGTTGCTTTGTCGAGTACAGAGGGTGAGTATAGAGGTGCTGCTATTGCAGCATGTGAGGTAGTATGGCTACAAAAGTTATTGGCTGATTTAGATGTGCAAGTGGAAGGTCCAGTTGCAATTTATTGTGACAACATGAGCGGTATACAGTTGGCTAGGAACCCTGTGTTCCATGCCAAGACAAAACATATTCAGGTACACTACCACTTTGTGAGAGAGAAGGTACTAGCAGGTGAGATTGACTTGGTGTATGTCAGCACACAGGATCAGAAAGCTGACATCTTCACGAAGGCATTGGGTACAGAGAAGCTTCAAAAGTTTCGAAGCTTACTTGGAGTTGCAGAGATGCAGTTGAGCTTGAGGGGGAGTGTTGAGATGACAAGCTCAACACATGCAAACATTAATGATGGACCGCCTGGTTAGATGGGTCCACACGTCTACACTTAGCATGTCAGTGGTCATTATGACTCTCACATGGCCACTGACTGATTAGTTATTATATTCAAGTTGTTACACCTATTTACAGCTGGCATAGTTATAGTACCAGCTGACTAGTGTAGTCGGTTATGCATTGTTTGACTTAGTAGGCCACTTTCCTTTATGCTGTATCTTATCTATACTTTGTGTACATTGTAAAGTGTGTGGAAGAAGAAGAAGAAACCAACAAGAAAACATTTTGGCCTCTATCTCTCTTCTTGTCTCTTAAGTGAGCTTCTCCTTGTGCATTCTGTGTGTGTTCGGTGCAGCATCTTGAGCAAGTCCCCCCCACCACATGATTCTTGATACACTTGGATCGTGGAGCTACTGGAGTGCTCGGGAGAGGAGGTAACTTGATCGGGCATGGAGGTAAGCTCACTACACCTATAGAGATGGATGGCATGGTGGCTATGTGAGAGGTAGCCATTAGTGCTCGGGTTGGAATGCTTGAAGCAATAAGCGGTCTGTGGGTCTTGGTAGTTGAGGGAGAGCTGTCACATTTTGGTTCCGTTGTCGGGACCAACGGATTCAAGTCTTGAGCGCTTATGCACTTCGAATCGAGCATTGAAGTAGGATTTTTTCTGAATCGATGCTTGAGATAGATAGGTAGGAAGCAAGGGAGTTTGAAGAGGTATTTGATCTCCTTAGCAAGTAGTTTTTTGGTTTTCTAGATTTGAAAATGCATATTGGAGTAGTGTAGGTATTTGCTTTGTGATTTGGGTGCATTAGGGTAGGAAAAAAAAAGAAAAAAAAGAAAAATAACCCGGTAAATGAATGCAAATTAATCAAACTCTTATGCAATTCTGCAACACTTATTTCCTTCAAATCGCGCATGGCATTTACCGTAACGGCCATGGCAGCTAGGGGGGACTGCCCCCCGCTTTCGGCCCCTACAGAGGGGGCTCTGCCCCCTCTGCACCTCACCCAAGTAGGTCGGAGAGAAAACACACGTCGTGACAGGTCCTCCAAATTAGATCCTAGTGTAGTAATGGCTCTACACAAGCATGGATTCTCACTTGCAAAGGAGCAACCAAAAGCCCATTCCTGAACAAAGACAAATATAGACCTTAGAACATCAATGGGCTAATCTAGCCAACAAGGGTAATAAGGCCACACCGCAAAAACATATATGTGTTGCATTTGGACTGCATCTAGTCAAAGCGGAAATCAACAACATCAAGCTACAACTGCGAGGATGACTAGATATGGCAGTCCTGACGATAGATGCACCTTGAATAACACTGCACAGACAATCTAAGACATTAGTGGAGAATCCACATCTGATCATGCAGTTGGGGACTCAAGGGCATTTGTCAAAAGGCTTAAATTTATAAGCCAAGACCCGGAAGATGAAAACATAGTACCGCCTGCTTATCTTAGGGTCAAACTCACCGCGAAAAGAGAGCATACTATCGATGCTCTAATTGATGAAGGAGCAAATTTTAATATCTTGACCTATGAAGCATGGACCCTACTAGGCCAACCAGAGCTCACACTGACTAATGCAACTCTTAGTCCTTACGGGGGACACCCACAAGCACTTATAGAAAAGTGCAAAATCATTGCGACAATTGAAACTGAAAGCTTATCTATCCTATTCCATGTTCCTCCAAATAGTGCTAGTTGTGGAAAGAAAACCCTCCTCGGATGACCTTTCAAAAGGGTGACGAAGTGTGAGACTGTTTACATAGCACAGAGGATACACTTGACCCTATTAGGTGTGAGGATAGTCACAACCTTTAGCAAGGGTGACCTCATCGAACCTCGCGGGAAAGGCAAGGAAGGTGCTAACGTAATACGAAATCCTAGTAATGAGAGCAAGGACTTGTTGAAAGAGTTGATACAAGCAGAGGTTGAACAAGAGAACCAGTGAGTGAGGCCATGCTTGAAACAAGAAGGTCAGGAGACAATGCCAAGGATGGGCTTTGGACTTACAAATATCGTAGAAGACCCCAAAAGAAGCCCAATCCTTATAGACGAAGGCATTGATGGAGAGCTAGCACAATGCCGAGATGGATATCCAAAGTGTTGCTACGTGCTCAAGGGTATTGCGCAGGTAACCGATGGATTTGGATACCAAAACCTCCTACTAAACCTCCTCTATCAGTTGAAGGCCAGATCGTACCAAGAGCAAAGAAGCGTAGGAGGAAATCTAAACGAAAAACCAAGTCTCGAGTCAAAAACATTAGAGTGACCAAGCCCCTCACGAACAAAATCAAGAAACCAAACGGGACTATATTCGAAGGGTAGATTCTCAACCTAGCGTGCTTGACGAGCAGGTGTTAGATGCAATCATTGAGGGTAAGAAAAAGCCACTAGTGCCAAAGGAGCCTTTGATTTCCCAAGAGGATAACATGCATCATAGGCAACACATTGCTCATGGCAAGGTTAAAAGCTCAATAAAGCAAATGGCAAAATCATCTATAGCCACAAGCAAATCTTCCACCTGCCAATGTCAAAGCCACTTAGGAGTCCCAAGTCTCCTACACCCTCTTCCCCGAAAGAGACACAAGAAACACAACAGCAGTTGTCAAGTGCAGCTGCTCAATCCCAATCTCTATCTCCATCTAAGCTTCCAAATGTCCAAGAGGTGGGACACGACACCACTCGTAGCTCTCAGCCCAAGGATATGCCTATGCAACCTAATGTGACTAGATCAATTGAGGCTCGATCTGCACAAGTGAATGCGCAAAGGGCAACAAAAGACATGGCCACTTTTGATCTGCTTAAGGGCTTGACACTACAGCCTACCAATAATGGCCAGTCCACTAAACTAGGTGTTACTACTTCCAATCAGGAACTACAGCAGTCATAGCCATTGGCCGTGATGATGCCCCTTCTTGTGAAATGTGTCCTTAGCCATTCACCGATGGAAGAGGTATTGCAACCAACATCCTTGATACCTCCAGCATTGCTAAAGCACCTAAATCCTAGGCTTGAGGAGAAATGGCCAAGGAGATGGCACATCCAGCCAATCAACCTAGCAAGGCTATTCAGTAGGTCACAGCTAAGTCCCATGAGAGCACACCAGAGAAAGAGAGTGCTAAGGCCCAACCAAGCACATCAATGATTGACCTAGTTCAGGGTCTTGAGTCCTTAAAGGAGACACCGCAATTTTCCAAGAAAAATAGGACAAAACAATGGAAATAATGACAAATAGCAAGTGGTGATAGATGCCAATAAGATTGAGACCAAGATCACTAAAGAGCTGAGAAATAAAACATCAAGCCCATCTACCAATGAACCCATTGCCATCTCTCCTAACAGTGGTGAAACCTCATATGCATCCATGTGTTTTGATGAGTCAGAGCAACCATTACCATGAACGGTTGCTTGCAACACTCAATCCACCAACAACAAAACTCGCATTGACCAATCAAGAGTGGATACAACACTGTCACAACAAGGTTATAGGACTATACCAGTCACATCTGAGGAGAACCATGACATAGTAACAGTAAAACCTCACGAAAAAAACGAAAACCCCGAGAATATAAGCAATCCTAGCATTGACCAATCTTGCTCATCTAGGCCTGAGCCCCCAGCTATGCTAAAGCCTAGGGAAACTCCTAGAACCTTCCATGAGATAGCAACTGAGCAAGCCCTCATTGAACATAGAAGTGTCGCAAAATGCTTAACTGAGTTGGATGCTAACATAAAAGAAGTGGCCTTCCAAGTCAAATAGTGCATAACTGAATACACTAATCGACTGGCGCTATATCTTTGCCAATTATAGGTAGGTGTAACAACCTTAATATAATAAGTGATAAGTCAATGGCCATGTGAGTGTCATAATGACCACCAATGTACTAAGTGTAGACGTGCGGAGCCATCTAGCCAAGCAGTCCATCATCAATGTCCGATCGTGCTGAGCTTGCCATCTCAACATCCTTCTAGTGCTCTCTCACTCTTCGACCGATTTTTGCCTGCTAGGACTACTCTCTGGATCTCTCACATTTCCATGCTCTGGCGTAAGATCCTAGTTTGTTGATCATGGTTGTACACGGCTAGGCTTTTCAAAGCCCTATGTGCTAGCTTCCTCTCCTTCTCAATATCTGCCATGATGTCCTCTACAAGTCTACCAAGGTGTTCTAGCCGGGTTTGAGCATTGTATTTGTTCACTAACTATTGGACCGCCTCAAGAAAGTCTCCTAGGTTAAGTTCCTTGTTGCTTTTCTATGGCTTGAGCTGCCCTCTTCCATATTTAAGATTTCCTATTACACCAAGTTGTCGATCAGATTAATGAGGTCACGTAGATCCACTTCCCTGATAGTGTTGATCCTCGATGTGTCTGGCTCTTTGGTCATATTCCTCACTGGGTCCTAGTTTTGGGGATTTGATTATCTATCTATGTCTTGGGATCTTCTCTTAGTGGTGGGTTCCTTCAAGTTCTTATGTCTAGGTGAGTTCCTTATTAGTTACAACTAGTTCTCAACTTACCCTCACTCTGTACATGTGTATGCGGGTGTATTATTTTCAGTGCGAAGTGTGCAACCAGCCTCTTGCTCTCTTTAAGTGTGTATTAGGTGCTGGAAATCAGAATAAGGGAGAAAACAAAGTGTTTACACAGCTTTAGAGCTCTTGTATATGGGTGTTGAGAGTGGAAAAAGATTGAATTTTTGACTGATTTTTGTTGTTTTTTAGATCTAAATGATTCTTTTTTTATGGATTTAGAGTGATGTATGGTTGTTAATGGAAGTTTTTGAGAGTGTTTTAGATAATATTGATTATTTTTTGGAAGATCATGATAATTCTCAGTGGAGATATGAAGCTCTGTGTGTGATGTTCTGATAGGTTCTGTTGAGGTTCTGTTGAGGTTCTGTATAGCTTCTGTTTTGTTCTAATTTTCTTCTCTATGAAGCATGGATTGATGATTGATGAAGATTGAGATATTTTAAAAGATTATTGAATAGTTTTTGATAGTTTGGAATGGTTTGAGTATGAGTTATGAGGTTCTGATGACCTTCTGTAACCTTCTGTAGAGCCTCTGTCTCTGCTCTATAACTGTATTATAGCTGCTCTGGTACTATACTATATTGTTCTGTAGATCTTCTGTAAGTGTTCTATAGAAAGTATGTGTGACTTTGGAAAATTTTTCTAACTTTTGGAAAGAATGAATCTAAGTTCAAAAGAGCTAAAACAAATTGAAGAAGCAACTACTGAAGACTGAAGATAAGACTGAAGTGACACTGACAGTAATGAGCTGTGAAAAGACACTGTAGTGGCTCTAGTGACTCTTCATATCAGACATACCTCTTGGGAGGTGCATCCACGACATAAGAAGAATTATTGAGAGTTATTATGAGAGTATTGTAGTGAGGATATGATGTACTATTGATAGAGAGTGAGAGAGAGAGAGCCAGAGATAGTCAATTCTATCAAAACAATGTAACTGTATATGAGAGATTGAAAGAGAGAACTATGAAGACATTGAAGATGAATACTATATGATTGATTTCCATTCAAAGATGGTGTATTCTTTTATGTTCTTTGTTCTATTGATGGATTCTATGAAGATGTTGAAGATTATGGTTGATTCTATCAAATCCGTGGGAGAAATCTACTATGATGCTACGTGAAAATTTGTTGTTTTCTTTGTTTTGATGATCAAAATAATGAAATAAAAGCTTATTGATGTTACAAGATAGATTTTCTTGAAGTAGAATCTCTTTTCCTTGGTGTTCCTCTTGGGGCTCCATGTTTTTGGTGCGCAGCTAGGGAAACTTGCCATCGACAAGCACTAGAAGAGGCTAAAAATGAAGGAAATGGCATTGCCAAGAAGAGAAGAATTCAATGGATGTTTGCAAAGTTCCTTCTTCCACTGAAGAGTTGAAGATTCTCATCATCAAAGACACTTTTCATAAGAATTTCATCCCACAATGGCGAAAACATATCACCATCAGTATACATGCTCTATGTGGTGGACTATTTCCTCTTCCTGTTGAAGCAGCAGAAACTTGCATCTTGGTGGCAAATTGTTTGGGAACAAACTGAAGAGCAGAAACAGAGACAATGACCATCCATGGAAGATTTGGCATTCATTGAGAAGTTTCTAGACATCATCAAGTAGGAGATTGTGAAGAAGCTTCAGGAGTCGTGGTTTGTGGAGGTTCACGAAAACAAGAAGGAAAAGAGTTGGAATTTGTTCGTGGATGCTCAACAGCAAGATACGTGGGATGCTTCGTGCATTAACAATCTTTTGTTTGTCCAATTAGCAACCCACTGGAAGTTGGTAGACAGAGTGTTTTTCACAACATATACTATTGAAACCCTCAAAAGCTATCATTATTATAATGACACAACAACAATCCTAAGAAGAATGAGTTTTGATACTTTCAGAATGGAATATCTCCCTCTTTGTGGTTTGAAAGCCGAATTTAGAGATGTTGAAAAGAAGAAAGTAGAGGAGATGTTGGCCAGAGAATCCTACAGAGACTAAGCCCTCTCTGATACTATCTTGTTGAGTACAGACCAACTGGTTGGAGCCAACCTCCTGATGAATGACACAATCAAGAGGCAAGCGTTAGAACGAGTCTAGAGGTATGTGAGAAGAGAGAAGGCAAAAATCAAGGCTGAGAACGAGCTCGCAATAGAAGCCTCCTTTGACGCCCTAAAAGAACTCTTTACAGAAGTCCCCATGGTGACTCAAGGTCCCCTTCCTAGTTAGATTTGTCTTGAAAATATTGATGTGACAGGCCAACAAATGTAGTCCCATTGCCAATTTTTAAGGGAGAGTACAATGAAGACCCTGATCTTCATGTAGCAAAATTTATGGTAGCATGTGTGGCTAACAATGCCAGAACCCTTGAGCATTGATTAGCAATATTTCCCGCCACTTTCAAGGGCACGGCATTTCAGTGGTATGAGAGATAAGCAGCAGGAACTTTTGGCACATGGAATGACTTGAAGTTGGACTTCCTCACTAAATTCAGGCATGAAGGTTTTGAAGAGCAGATGTGAGAGGAGTTCATGAACCTAAGTCAATCCTCTGGAGAAAGAGTAGAAGCTTATGTCTCGCAAATGGAATCCATCTTGAAGAGATGGACTAACCATCATCTAGATGAAGGCATTCAGAAAGGAGTGTTTATCAGAGGCCTACAACCAGAAGTTCGCAAGTTTGTGGAATTGAAAAGACCAGTCAATCTGCAAGCTACAGTGGAAAGTGCAAGATTGTATGACGAAGTTGAAGCAAGGTTGTCAATGACTCCAAGAAGAGGAGTCTTACCTCCTCCCATGCCAGGATTGGTATACCCACCAAATGCAGTCCCAGGGATAGTTCCCTACCCCTATCCCCAGATGCAAACAGTGCCGTAGTATAATGCACCTAATCCACTGTGGTCACCACAGACGACAGTGCCTCAAATGATGGTTCAACCACAACAACAGTGGCCTCAAACAATTCCTCCAATGGTGACTCAACAACAATGGAACCCTAACAACTGGAATCAACAACCCCAAGTCTCAACGGGAGCTTTGAATCAGAGCCAGAATAGAGGACCTTCTGGATCAACCCAACCAGTGTATGTAGTAATTACGGAAGCTTCCCAAAACCCTACTATAAGCACTTTGGGAGGTGAAAATCTGAAGGACTACTTATCCAACTCAGTTGCAAGTATTAAGAAAGAGCTTCTAGATGTGATTTACAGAGCACAGACGATGAAGGTGAATACCACCAATATATCCACTCCTATGGGAGCTGGAAGAGATGTGATGCGCTCTAATACATGGTGTGAAAAGTGTCATCAAGCAGGACATTTACCACTAAATGTACCTGAAAACCAACCATTCCGGGAGCCTTCTATCCCTACTGTTTGCGGAAGAACCATACAGAGGATATTTGATCTCTGAAAGAGATGCATGAACGAAGACAGAAGGATGAAAATGCAAGATTCAACTTGTTGGAATCCAAAATGACAACATAGGATATTGGACCAAAGCCTAGGGAATTTGGTCCTAATTTTGGTTCAAGGAGGTTTCCCCTCTCAAAGTTACAGAGGACGACAGTCTGGCGGTGGTCAGAGATCAGAGGTGGAATGTTACAAGTGTGGAGAAAAGGGTCATATCTCCCCGAATTGTCCAAACCCTAGAATATATGTGGATTACAAGCCCTTATGCAACCGATGCAAAGGAGAAGGCCACACTGCAAAGGACTATCCAAGCCCAGCCCCTATAAAGGCCAATGGCACTGATAGCCAATAGAAGGTACAAGAGCCTGCCTCCAATTTGGTAGAGTTGGAAGTTACCATTGTTACGTGCACCAAGAAGAAGGAACCATTTGTTCAGAACGAAAATAACTCTCCTGCCAAGACCGTGAAGTTCAACCTGCCATTAGAGAGATAAAGTAGTACAAAACAGAACATTACAATACAGAGCACTATAGTGCTATAGAGAGTTACAGAGACAGTCCCAGAAACAGGACCAAAGGTCCAGGAGATAGATGATACAGAAGCACCTCCAAAAACAGAGAAAATACCAATGTGCAATTATTAGAAGAAAAATGAAAGATGAAAATGGGTGTAGCCCCATTCCCCAACCAGCTAGAGAAGCCTATTGATCCTATCAAAGATTATGACTTGGTCAAATACCTAGACACTTTTAAACCAAACTTAACATTTCGGCAGTTACTGATACTATCTCCTAGCTGTCGAAAGAAATTCAAAATTATCTTGACAAAAAGACATGGACTAAGGATTGCTCCTTCAACAGTGACCAAGACCAATAAGGCCTCAGAGCCTATAAAGGAAGTCAATGTGGCTAATGCCTTCCTAGATCCTGGAACCCCAGAGATTAGTGTATGGATTGAAGGATGTTTTATCTCAGATGCATTGATTGATGGAGGTTCATCAGTAAACATAATGACGGATGTGATAATGAAGGACTTAGGGTTGCAAGGAATTCAACCTACACAGTGGCTTATCAGATTGGCAAACCAAAGCAGAATTAAGCCGTTGGGCATCCTCCCATATGTAAAAACAACCCTTGCAGGAAGAGACTATTGACTGACATATCTGGTGGTCAAACCAAATTCTTATGAGACCTCATACCCTCTGCTGTTGGGAAGACCTTGGCTTTTGAAGCAAGAGCCAGGACGAACTGATTCAAAGGAATCCTAAATCTGGGCAGAGGACCCAACAAAGTGGTGTTAAAGCTGTATGGATTGCAAAAAGGCAATGGATCCGCATCCATCAAAGTCATAACTGACTCCTCCAACGAGGTAACAAATGGTACATCACGGGATGAAGAGGCTATTAAGCATATCTTTCCTAAGAAAACAGAGACACAGTCCCTAACAGTGGGCACTATACGCCAATTACCAAGGAAAGCAAAATCCTTATCCATGGGAGAATACCTCCTACCTCAACTAGAATTAACTTCTGAAATCACCTCTAACAGTGAAATAGAAGCATGGATGTATTATTCTCCTTGTTACATGACAGTCACAGAGAGACAGAATAGAGGCAGAACAGATACAGAGACAGTGCAGATACAGAGCAAATACAGAGTAGAGGCAGAACATAGACAGAGAAGATATAGAGATAGTCACAGAGACAGTAACAGACATAGAGCCAGAGCCAGAGCCAGAGGCAAAAGCAAAGTCAAAAGCTGTGACAGAAGCAGAAGTTGATGCAGAGGTAGAAGATCTGTTCTTCTCCTACAGAGCCTCTACAGAAGCAGAGACAGAGCCTCCAGAGGAAGAGGATGAAAATGATGAGAAAGAAAAAGAAACGGGTTATGAAAGTACATATGAAAAAATTCCTCTGATAGCGGATGATCTTGTTGATATCCCTACAAAGACCTCAGAGGCCGAAGATCTCAGAGTGTTGGATGGAATGACCATGGTTCCATTTGGGTTGGCCAATGGACCACAAAGTATATAGATTTTGTATAAGCAATGGATTAAAAGCATAAAAATTAAGTTCACCAGTGGCTTTTGTCGCCCTGACTATTCAGTCCAGAGAAAAGATGATGATGATGCCCCTTGTCAACAGAAGCCAAAGCCCTTATAGCCACAGCCTTTAGAAGGTCCGTGCTATGTGACATTCCTGGACGCATCCTCTGAAGATGAATCCCTAAGTCCAAAAGAAATTACCACTCAAAGAGAAGCAAACAAAGCTCTAATACCCTTCCAGCAACCTCAATAGACAAATGAGTCATCTGTTTAGAAGGAGGACACTGGTTCTAGCGGAATATCAGACGAGGATACTACTCTCTTGAAAGAGTCAGAACTCTACCCAAAAGCAATCCGTGGGACATTTATCTGCGAAGTGGAAGGAGAAAGGCAAGTAACATTCCTGGATACTGAGGGTACTGGACGTCCCCTAAAAGTGGGTGTCAATCTTCTAGAAGGAGAATTAGTGGTCATGCGAGACCTACTCAAGGAGAACTTAGACATATTTGCTTGGTCATATAAAGACCTAAAGGCTGAATTACTGAAACTTCTTGAATCCGAGTTCATTTATCCCGTGGCTAACAGTGAATGGGTTTCTCCCATTGTGGTAGAACCCAAGAAGAACAGGAAACTTCGAATATGTGTCGACTTTTGGAAGCTGAACTCAAAGACAAAGAATGATCATTTCCCTATCCCTTTTACAGACCAATTGTTGGACACAGTGGCAGGCCATGAGCTATATTCCCTCTTGGATGGATTCAGCAGATATAACCAAGTCTAAATCGCAAAAGAGGACCAATCCAAAACAACCTTCACCATAGAATGGGGGACCTATGCCTATAGAGTGATGCCATTTGGGCTCTGTAATGCTCCTGCCACCTTCCAATGAGTAATGATGGCTGCCTTCCAGAATCATCTGCATGATTTCATTGAGGTGTATCTTGATGACTTTTGTGTCTATAGTTTGATCCGCGAGCATTGGGGACACCTAGAGCAATGTTTTGATAAATGCCGCAAGTATGGGATTTCTCTCAATCCCGAAAAATGTGTCTTTGGCATCTCCTCAGGAGTTATTTTGGGTCATATTGTCTCGGCACAAGGGATTGCAACAGACCCTGCCAATATTGAGAAGATTGTCGCCTTAATAGCACCAACAAACCTCAAGCAATTGAGAGGATTTCTTGGCCATGTGGGCTACTATAGAAGGTTTATTGCACATTTTGCAACCAAGGCAGCCCCTCTACACAAGCTCCTAAGGAAAGATGAGGATTTTCTTTGGACTGATGACTATGAAGAAGCCTTTAATACCCTAAAACAATGCCTTATCCAAGCATCTATCTTACAGCCTCCTGACTAGACAAAGGAGTTCCATGTGCACACAGATGCATCGGTTGAAGGGCTAGGTGATGTCCTATGTCAAAAGGGCCACTCTAAATTAGATCAACCGATATATTATGCAAGCCGAAAGGTCACTGATAGGGAACAGAACTATACAATGATAGAGCTTGAGTGCTTAGCAATGGTGTTTGCACTAGAGAAGTCTAGAAACTATCTACTGTCAACACATTTCAAGTTTTACATGGATCATGAAGCCTTGTCCTTCCTGATGAACAAAGCAGATGTCAAAGGATGACTGATGAGATGGTTACTCCTATTCCAGGAGTTCGACTTTGAAGTGGTCACTAAGCCTGGCCGTTCCCATGTCCTAGCCGATCATCTATCACGGATCCCTCAAACAGAAGAAGAGGAACAGGATGATCTAGACCTTCCTGATGCTTCTTTGTTTCTATTTGAAACAATTACTCCCTGGTATGCAGACATAGCCAATCCCCTGGCAACTCAACAATATCCTCTTGGCATCTCAAGCCGTGAGAAGAAGAAGCTTCTGTTAGAATCAACCCCCTACACTTTGCTAGGTAGTGCACTATACAAGAGAGGCAAAGATGAAGTATTGTGAAGATGTGTTGCAGGGGATGAAACCAGCATAGTATTGAAAGCATGCCATGACGAACCCTATGGTGGACACTTCGTAGGAGAAGCGATAGCTAGGAAGGCTTTGTTAGCAGGATACTGGTGGCCGACCCTCCACAAGGATGCATACGATTACTGCAAGAGATGTGATGCTTGTCAACGAATGGGGAGGCCCACCAAAACAAGTGCCATGCCACTGCAACCCATTCTTCCCCTAAAGTCATTCGAGAAGTGGGGGATTGATTTTGTGGGTCCCATTGATCCACCTACTAGACAGAAGCAGAACAAATACATCTTAGTATGTACAGATTATGTCACAAAGTGATGCGAAGCTAAAGCCTTGAAGTGGGATGATAGTAACAGCATAGCCCTGTTCATATACAAGAATATTATCACCCGTTTTGGCAGTCCCCTTGAGCTGGTAACGACAGAGGTACTCATTTCCTTAACAAAATCATGGAGGAGTTGACAGAGCTATATAAGATCCACCATCGTAAGTCCACTCCCTATGACCCTAGAGCCAACGGCCAAGTTGAAGTCACCAATTGCATCCTCTGCTCGATTCTGACAAGAACGATTGCCACACATCGTCGCGACTGGGACAATCAACTGACAAAGCCCTCTGGGCATACAGAACCTCCCATAAGGCAACTACAGGAGAGACCCCTTTTCAGTTAGTGTATGGTACAGAAGCCGTCTTCCCTATTGAGTTGGAATTACCCTCTTTGCGAGTGGCAGTTAAAGAATGCTTGGGAGATAATGAGTCACTGCAACACCGTCTCCTGTACTTGGAATGCTTGGATGAGATACGGTGGATGGCCCTACAGTGCATGGAAACCACTCAAGAGCGACGCAAGGCCTATCATGATAGTTTCATCAAGCACAAGGAGTTTAAAGAAGGTGATTTTGTTCTAGCCTATGATTTGAGATTGGGCAAGTTTCCCAGCAAGCTGCAACAATGGTGGATGGGCCCATACAAGGTACTTGCTGTCAATCCTAACGGCTCTGTTCAGGTGCAGACCGTTGATGCCTCTAATGATCCCTTCCTAATCAATGGCTATCGTCTGAAGATGTACTTTCCTCCCTAGGGATCTTGACAATCACAGTCGACCTACCCTTTTCCTTTTGGGCATCGCACTGTCCTTCTCGTCATGCTTCTGATAGCCCTTATGATTCTCCTCATGAGGCGGTCTCATTCTCCTAACCCCTCGCAGATACATCTCAACCCAAATTTGTTCTCTTCTCATCTGATCCAACAATGGTGGCGAGGTTGGTCCTGACACATGGTATTTCTGCCATTTTCTTTCTTAACGAAAAAAAAAGAAGAACAAAGAAAAAACAAAAACAAAATAAACAAAACTGTTATGGGAGAAAAGGAAGAAATTCCCTGTCATAGCAGGCCTCGTTCCAAGAAAAGATGGAAACACCCTTAGGCGGGAAGGTGATTGTGGAAAAGGTGGTAACACCCTGCAGTTCAGGATAGCTGACTCATCACCAGCAGAACCTTTCCAGCAAGTAATTTGAAGCCACCTCCCTTGGTTCGTTGTCTCTGCAATATCAGTCCATCTACCCTTCTTAACAGATGACTTTTCTTACAAATCATCGAAGTATGAGACTTGTGGGCTGCCTCCCTGGGTACGCCTCCTCTTCAAGTTCGTGATGACAACAATAGCGGCCATGATCTTTATCATGAACCCCTTGAGTGATGTGAGCTTTCATCCCAACAGGATGGGGACGTGAGTATGGGCTGCCCTTTGTATCTATTCGAGAGTGAGACAAAGGGTGGGGTGAGTGACCAGTCTTTCCCTTTAAATCAAATGAGAGGTGAGATGTGTGAATAGAGTGTTGCACGCATGGGATGGGCCTCTTAATGCACAATGCACGATTTGTTCCTGTGCACGCACTATAAGGCTCCCTTGGCCTTCCTTCTTGCACTGTATGCCGGCACAGGGAGGGATGCACAGTTGCACCATCAAATGCGCACAAGGCATACAATCTCTGCACAAGTGACGGTGAGGATTACATCAATGGGTTCCAAGGATGGGTTGCCCTCTGTATCTATCAACCGAGCGTAAGACAGAGGGTGGGCTGAGTGTGATTGGTGTTCTTCAATCAATTATCGAGAGGTGAGGATTGAGGGACGTTACGATGATTGGAGTCATGCACGTTTCTGTTCCCCTATGCATCCACGAGTTGGGTCTCTGCCATCAGCATAAGACATGTCATTCTGTTCTGTACACTGCACTGCAAGGCTCCCCTAGCCTTTCTCCTTGCACCTATGCCAGATGAGGTTGGATGCACTGATGCACAAGCAACTATGCACCGTGGCATACTCCCTCTGCACCATTCCCTCGTCGATTTCTAAACTGGGTGTGAGCTTCAATTTTTTATCATTATTTCCTCGAGTGATGTTAGTAATGAGGCGAGTGACTATTCTGTCATTCCATTTGAGTGATCGTGAGTTAAGTGCAATATCCCTCGTCATCGACGAATTTCCTACGATCCCTTCAACCAGCTACCTTTCTAGGTGCTGCCGCGTGGTCCCTGCCACGAAGGAGTGTGCTGTGAAGACACCTTGTACCTCCTGCAGCCGACAATGACACAAGACGTAACCTCGATAGTTGACATTACTCCTCGGCGATATGGGCCAAGTTTTTCTAACCCTACACCTTCTGTTTTTCAGTGACGGTCATGTTTAAGTGTGGGAATGTTCATGGTTGGTTTGAGGTGTGGTACTAGGTCCTTGTTGTTTGGTTTTCCCTTCCTGTTAAGGTTTTAAGTGTGGGGACGCGTCCCTGCGCGTCTATACTGCATACCCCCATGTATATACCATGTTCTGATCATACATCTACGCCATGAATTTATTTTACCCTGATGGGGTCCCTTCCCCATTCCTCCGTTCTATTTCACCCTGTCCTCGAGGTTGTTTCTTGATTGTTTTTATTTATCCTTTGTTTTGTGATTTTTCCATACAAACATACCCTACGTTCACCGGAATCCCAATCCAACCTTATAGCCCTGTTTGTCCCTTTGAATTGCCTATTTTTCTTTTTACCAACCCCTATTCCAACATATGGTTCTCAAGGTTTTTGAAGCAATTTCCGTAAAATGGATGGTTTTCCATGTGAACACGCCTTTATTGCTTCGGAACCCTGATCTGATGTGCCATCCATGTCCTAACCATTCCCCTTGACATTTTCCCTTTTTACTTTGTATCATTCATGCACGGTTTCTCCGTTATTAATTTTTGCAGATTTTCGGGCCCTTTTCGTGCTTTTTTTTACGTTTTTTCATGTGAACCTACCCTATTTGCATCGAAATTCCAGTTTAATTTGACAGCCGTGTCCTGCCAACCTTTTCCCCACTTTTTTCTTTTTCCTCCCCCCTCTTTCAACTGTCGGATTATTAGTTATTAAATTTCCCAAGTGTTTTCAGGTGCGTTTTTCGTATTTTTTCCATGTGAACCCCTCCTAATTTCCCCCAAACTGGGTTCTGATATGCTAGCCATGTGAATCCCTTTCTTCCAAATATTTTTCCTTTTTATTATCCTCTATTCCGATGCACGATTCTTCCCGTATTAATTTCTGCGTCCATTTTCGGGCCCGTTTTTGGGATTTTTCTCATGTGAATGCATCCTATCTCAATCGAAACTGTGTTTGGCCATGATAGGGTTGTTGGATACCTTTTTCTGCACATTTTTCCTTCTTTTTGCACTTCATTCCGATGCACGGATTTTCCGATATTAATACTCTATGCGTTTTTGGGCTTGTTTTTTGCGTTTTTCCCATGTGAACACCCTGATTTTGCCCTGAAACCAGTTTTGCATGTTTCCATCATTTTTCCCACATCTTCCAGCACATTTTTCCTTTTTACGATTTTTTGATCCAACGCACAGTTCGGGTTTTATTTATTTTTCTTCATTTTTCCCGTGTGACCGTGTTTTTCATATCGCGTGTGAACGTGCCTGTTTCTGGTTTTACGTGCCTCGGGATGCTCCCGTGGCGTTTGTGGTTCGACATCGTCGTCCTTGCCCCGTTTGATCCCGTCATTGCAATCTTTTTTACCCATGCCCACGCATGCACACGGGACGAGGGTGCGTTTTGTTTTTGCCCACCCATCTTCTATTTATTTTTTATTTTTCCAAACACAAAAAAAACAACAAACAAAAGAAAAAAACAAAAAAGAAACAAAAGAAGAAAAAAAACAAGAGAGACCAAACAAGCCAAAAAAAAAAAAGCAAAACAAAAAAAAGGAAACAAAAATAGAAGAAAAAGAAAAAAAAGAAAAAAACTAATAATAATAATAATAATAAAACAAAGAGAGAAAAAAAGAAGAAAAACGAAAAAAAAAACCCTAACTACCTTACCTGTCGCCGCTGGTCTGCGTCGCCTAATCTTCTCACCCTCCTTCTCCCTCTTCCTCCTTCTCATCTTCCTCCTCGTTTTCCTCCTCCCCCGCCTTCATCTCCCTCCTTCTCCTCCTTCTCTCCCCCCCTCAGCCGTCTTCTCCTTTGGTCGCCTCGCCACCTGCCGTGGGGTCCCGCTGCCCGCCAGAGCCCCTGTCGCCCCGCCACCCGTCATGGAGAACCTCGCCTCCGTCGCCACCCTGCGCGCCTCCTCCTCCCTTTCCCTCTTCTTCTTTCTCCTCTTCCTCCTCCTCCTCCTCCTCCCTCACTACAAGGAATTGGGCAATTAGCGACGCCGGATATCGGCGTCGCTATTTGCAAATAGCGACGCAAATAGCGACGCCGCAGGGGAAAAAAGCACGGCCGAAACCAGAGCGCCGTTTTCATTTTCTTTTCTTCACCTTTTGAGAGCGAGAGCGAGAGCGAGGGAGAGAGCGAGGGAGAGAGCCAAGGCTTTGTGAGAGAAGAAGAGGAAGAGACTTGCCGCCGCCGCCGCCGCCGCCGCCGTTGTTCGCGAAGGAGAGGAGGAGCCCTCATTGCAAAGAGAAGCCGCCCACGCTCACCATATCTCATTGGTGAGTCTCCCTCTCTCTTTCTTTTACTTGTTGAAGGTTTAAATCGTTCTCTTTTGTTTGTTTAGGAGAGGAAATGAAAGAGAAGGAGAGGGAGAGGGAGAGGGAGAGAGAGAGAGAGAGAGAGAGAGAGAAAGAGAGGGAGAGGGAGAGGGAGAGGGAGAGAAAGAGAGGGAGAGTGCATTCTCTCTCTCTCTCTCCCTTTTGCTTGTTTAATGTTTTAATTACTTTCTTTTTTGCTTGTTTAGGAGAGGAAACGAGAGAGTAAGAGAGAAAGAGAGGGAGAGGGAGAGGGAGAGGGAAGGAAAGAGAAAGAGAAAGAAAGAGAAAGAGAAATAGAGGGAGAGGGAGAGGGAGGGGGAGGAAATAGGAGAAGGAGAGAAAGAGAAAGAGAGGGAGAAGGAGGGAGAGTGCATTCTCTCTCTCCCTCCCTCTCCCTTTTGCTTGTTTAATGTTTGAATCACTTTATTTTTTGCTTGTTTAGGAGAGGAAATGAGAGAGAAAGAGAGTGAGAGGGAGAGGAAGGGGAAGGAAATGAGAGGGATAGAAAGAGAAAGAGAGGGAGAGTGCATTGTATCTCTCCCTCTCCCTTTTGCTTGGAGGATGTTTAAATCACTTTATTTTTTTCTTGTTTAGGAAATGAGAGAGAAAGAGAGATAGAGAGGGAGAGGGAGAAAAAGAGAAAGAGAGGGAGAGGGAGAGGGAGAGGGAGAGGGAGGAAATGAGAGAGGGAGAGAAAGAGGGAGGGGGAGGGGGAGGGAGAGGGAGAGGGAGGGGAGGGAGAGGGAGAGGGAGAAAGAGGGAGGGAGAGGGAGAGGGAGAGGGAGGGGGAGGGAGGAAATGAGAGAGGGAGAGAAAGAGAACGAGAGGGAGAGGGAGAGGGTGAGAGAAAGAGAGGGAGAGAGGGAGAGGGAGAGAAAGAGAGGGAGAGGGAGGGGAAGGAAATTTAAGATAATATACTTATTGATAATGGTATGCAATGTGCTTTGCATACGGCCACGTACTTCATCAAAATGAACCCAAAATTATTGTTATAGAAGAAGAAACCCTTAAATTGAGTATAGGATAATTTCTCTCAGGTCTTATGACTATGAGTAGAATTGATTGAAATAAATTTTATTACTATAGTTATAAAATTTCATAGACGGCGCGCATTAATTTTAAAATGGATTACTCAAAGCCGAGATATAACAAAAAATTATCTACCAGGACAAACAAATCGTTGAGCATGATACAAGGCCGAGATATAACATCGGAAAATCTCTCGACTACTATATACAATGCAAGGTTTATGGTCAACTTGCAGCTTGATGTACATCTCCATAAAGCTATCCATTTAAGCCTCGTTTGCTGTAATGTAGATAAGATGGCAAACGAAGAAGGTCTTATTGTTCAAGACCGCGAGTCGTATCTTAATCAGCGTGTCCCATGTCCTTGCTCTCAATGCAAGTTGGCAATTAGACGAAAACGCCGATTGTCTATAGAACACGTACGACGATTTGGCGAGTTTCAATCTGAGATCATTGATCAGGCGATTGCATATTTTCAGCAAACGGTAATTTGAAGTTAGCATTTTTCATGCATTGTACTCTCAAGCTAATTGAAAACCATACACAATAAGATTGGGTCTTGTTTGCAAATTTTGTATCCAGGGGGGTGATGTCTCGACCCAAGGGGGAGTGCACCCTTTGCGGCCAATTAGAAGAGTTCGCGGACGTGCGATGGATGGATTGCAGGAGCCAATCGACCACTCGCAAGGCCCATCTATACCGTCAATGCCAGAGGAGATAGACAACCTTCCCGACTTGCCTACAATCTTGGAGCCTGAGATGGAGGCAATGATCGATGCATTGATTCCCATGGATGTTGAGACATCTGACCCGCTTAGAGAGGAAGCATCCATACCATTATATGATGGGTGCCGAGTATCTCGGTTGAAGACATTACTTGCACTCTTAAGTGTGCAAGCAAAATACGGTTGGAGCGACATGAGTGTGAGTGAGTTATTCAGGTACCTTGCACACAGACTTCATTGTTTTTTTTTTTAACAGTATTATTGCAAACATGGATGGATTTTCAAGGTGTTTTATGATTTTTTCAGGTTATTGAAATATCATATATTGCCACCTGCAAACACCATGCCCGAGTCTCGTGATGATGCACGACATGTTTTACGGAAGCTTGGCATGGACTACAATAACATTCATGCATGTATCAACGACTGCATATTGTTTCGAGATGAATACGAGACTATGGAGACATGTCCAAAGTGTGGTGCTCACAGGTATCGACAGGACTTGCAAGGGCAGACCATCCCTTAAAAAGTCCTCAGACACTTTCCGCTCATCCCCCGCATAAACCACATGTTTCGCACGTCTGCCATGGCAAGCTTGACAACGTGGCATGTGCAGAATAGGTCCACGGATGGAGTGCAACGAATATCAGCAGATTCGCGCGCATGGAGCCACATTGACTCTACCTTCCCAGGCTTTGCACGAGAGCCAAGGAATCTTCGGCTGGGTCTTGCCATGGATGGTGTGAACCCATTCGGTCTGCGCTCGACTTCTTACAGTGTGTGGCCTATAGTGCTTGTCAACTACAACATTCCTCCATGGCTTTCTACGAAGAAAGGACATCTCATCCTTAGCTTGCTCGTCCCGGGCCGCTACAAAGTAAAAAATATGGACGTGTATCTTCGTCCATTAGTCGATGAGCTTAAGATTTTGTGGGAGGAGGGGGTCACGGTGCAAGATATGAGCAGGCGCGATGGTCGGCGGTCAGCCAACATTCGAGCCATTCTCATGTGGACGATGCATGACTTTCTGGGATTGGGAGAGTGCTCAAGTGAGCAGACCTTTGTTCTCGCTGGTAATATCTATATTTTATTTCATTCAATCAAGTATTCACTAGGTCGTGGATCGCCTTGCAGGTCTCGTTACCTCAGGTTATCATGCATGTCAAAGCAAGCAACGGGTAAGAAGCTCTCTCATTCTTCCACTCTCTCTTGAATAGTACCTGTAGAGGCATCGGAAGCAGTATAGAGTGAAAATCTCATATTGTTGTGAGATTTAGTGTGTGAGAAAAGCATTGTATATTCTACAAATAGGACCTTTAGGACTTTCTCGCAGTTATTTTGGGTGTTTGAAGCCGTTTCAGGCCCCGTTTTAGAGCCACAAGTTTGTGGACAACAGTTTCAAGGTACACTGTGATATCGGCTGCATTGACCGAAAGTGGGTACACAAGTTACAGATTTCGAATCTGTAATTTTTGAGGTATTTGCTAGGAAGTAAACATAAGGTTCATCTACAAATAGGTTGCAGATTATATATACTATGAGCAATCAGTGAAAAAGATTGCTTGGTGTATTGTTGTGCACGTATTGTGAAAGGCCTCTATCTCTCTTCTTGCGTTCTTGAGTGAGCTTCCTCTTGTGTATACAATGTGTGTTTGGTGCAGCAGCTCAAGCAAAGTCCCCCACCACGTGATTCTTAACATGGTATCATATCCGCGCCACTCAGAGAGGCTAATTTTGAAGGCTGAAGTAAAGGAAAAGAAGTAAGGTTCGAGCAAGCAAGCAACAGGTAAGAAGCACTCCCATTCTTCCACTATCTCTCTTGGATAGTGCTTGTGGAGGCACCAGATGCAGGGTAGAGCAAAAATCTCAAATTGCTATGAGATCTGGTGTGCGAGCAGAGCATTGTATATTCTTCTCGCAGTTATTTTGGGGGTCTGAGGCTGTTTCAGGCCCCGTTTTAGAGTCGCAAGGTTCCAAACAATAATTTCAGGGTACACTGTGATTTCGGCTGCATTGACCGAAAGTGGATGCACAAGTTACAAATTTCGAATCTATAATTTTTGAGGTGTTTGCCAGGAAGTAAACATAAGGTTCATCTGCAAACAGGTTGCAAATTACATGTACTATTGAGCAATCAGTGAAAAATGTTGCTTGGTGTATTGCTGTGCACGTGTTGTGAAAGGCTGTAGAAGACTAGCTTGTTGTGTTGTATCCTTGTTTGTGATAATGGAAAAGAACAATGGAAATCCCATTATTGAGAAGCTCGACAAGAACAACTACCCTTCATGGAAGTTCCATGTGACGAACTTCCTCATTGAAAAGGGCCTTTATGAGTTTGTTTCAGCTAAAGAAAAGAAGCCAGAGCTGGGTATCACTCTGACTGTAGATGAATTAAAAGCATGGAAACAATGGAATGCGAAAGACAAAAAGGTGATGTACTGGTTATCTGCAATTATTGATAATATGATTTTGGGACATATCAGGAATGCAAAAACTTCACATGCAGCTTGGACAATTTTCCAGAACATGTTTTCAGTAAATACAAATGCACGCTAGATTCAACTCAAGCAAGAGTTGAATGCCTTGAAGAAAGGGAAAATGTATGTCAATGAGTATGTGTTGAAGGTGAGACGGATTGCATATGCTTTAGTAGCAATTGATGCAATGCCTGATGATGATGATTTGGTTTCATCCACTTTGAGTGACCTTAATAATGAGAAGGCATGGAAATCATTTATTACTTCAGTGTACATATGGAAACCATTTTTAGATTTTGATGAATTGATCTCTCTCATGATTACCGAAGATATCAATATGTAGGGTGACTCATTTGAAAAAAATAGTGAGCAGGTTCAAGCATTTTACTCAAGTTCAAGAAGGGGACGTGGTACATCCTCTTCGAGAGGCCATGGTATGGGACGCGCTGGCGATAACCAGCAAAACATGTTCAATCAGCAATTTGAGAGGCAGGGGGAGCTCTAGAGGAAAAGGTGGATGGCAGAATAGAGGTTCTGGAAATTCTACTCTTGTTTGTCATTATTGTGGCAAAACAAGCCATATTGCAGCCCATTGCTATGCTAAGAAGGATGATATTCGCAGTGGTAAATTGTAGCAAGGAAACTATGCATCCTCTTCATGGCAAAATGAAGACAAAAATGAGTGTCTGTTTGTTATGCACCATATGATAAATGCAGTTACAGGAAAGGGGACACATGATGATGTATGGTAAGTTGATTCATGTGCATCTAATCATATGACAGTCATGTTGAATGGTTTGAAGAGATACAGAACTTAAAAAATCCAGGTTATTTGTAGACGGGTAATGCTTCATGCCACCCAATTTCACACATTGAAAAGCTTCCCTTGTCCTTGTATGATGGCCAGACAAAGAGTCTAACAGATGTATAACATGTGCCATCAATCACAAAGAATCTAGTGTCTGTTGGCCAAATGGTAGAGTAGGGGTTTTAGGTTCGATTCAATGCAAAAGGTTGTTTTGTAGAAGACTTTAATGATAAGTGCAAGTTGGTTGCAAAAGGAAGTAGATTTGGCCAAATGTTTACTTTAGATGCTGGAATTCTTGCAATGGATGCTGCTATGTATCCTAAAGGAAAATGAGTAGTTGCATATATTGAAATATGGCATAAGCGTATTGGACATGCAAATGTGCAAAGGCTGAAATCAATGCAGTCCAGAGGATTGGTTACAGGTTTGCCTTCTTTTAGAGTTGCAGAATTGTATAAAGTCTGTGAAGCATGCCAGTTTAGTAAGCAGGCAAGACAACCCTTCTCACATGACAGAGGAGTAGGAAAATACTTGATGTAGTCCATATAGATGTTTGGGGGCCTATACAGAATGTATCTCTTGGTGGCAGCAAATACTATGTCACATTTATTAATGACTATTCAAGGAAGTTATGGGTATACTTCATGAAGGACAAGAGTGATGTCTTTGAGCACTTCAAATATTTTAAGGAAATTGTTGAAACAGAAACATGCTTAAAAGTGAAGTGCTTGAGATTAGATGGAGGGGGAGAGTACCTCTCTAATGAGTTTAGTGTCTTCTTGAGGACTCATGGGATAAAGAGGCAATTTACTTGCAGGTATAACACACAGTAAAATGGGGTTGCAGAAAGAAAAAATAGGCATATTGCAGAAGTTGCACAGGCATTAATGACTGAAAAGAATATGCCCAAACATTTTTGGTCTAAAGCTATCCATAGTGCTATCTATATTATGAACAAAACCCCCACAACTACAATTCATGGGATGACTCCCGAAGAATGCCTTACTAGCAACAAGCCCGATGTATCACACTTGAAGGTATCTAGATGTGTTGCATATGTTCATGTGCTAGATGAGCTATAGAAGAAGCTCGATCCAAAGGCAAAAAAAAATAATTTAATTAGATACTCTTTAGAGCGGAAAGGGTATCATTGTTATAACCCTGTCATAGGTGAGTTCAGAGTGAGTAGGGATGTTATCTTTGGATGATATGGCCACCTAATATGCACCTAATGGTGATGTATTAGATGATGATAATGATCAGGATAGTTATGTGCAAAAAGAAAAACAAGAATCATGGAGTCTTAGTGAATCAGAAACATCATCTGGTTCTATGCCTACAGTGAGCCCTTGGTCTGGGAGACTAAGGAGTAGCCCCACATCTTCAGGTGGATCTATAAGCGTTGCAGGGAAGGACAAAGGAAAGAAGAAAGTGTTGGATGGTAATGATACATCTACCAATCATTTGGGATTTGATGGAGATTCTAGTGGTTCGGAGAGTTTAGATGATGAGCTTGGTATTCCTTCAGTCAGGACACCGGGTGTATAGAGAGCTCATAGTAATGTAAAGGCTCCAATTGTCAAGAATCACGTGGTGGGGGGACTTGCTTGAGCTGCGGCGCCAAACACACACTGTATACACAAGAGAAAGCTCACTCAAGAACACAAGAAGAGAGATGGAGGCCAAAACTTTTTCTTGCTGGTTTCTTCTTCTTCTTCCACACACTATACAATGTACATGAAGTATAGATAAGATACAACATAAAGGAAAGTGGCCTGCTAAGTATTTTGCTAGTTGTAGGTAGGTGTAACAAACTAAATATAGTAAGTGATAAGTCAGTGGCCATATGAGTATCATAATGACCACCAACGTGCTAAGTGTAGACGTGCGAACCCATCTAACTAGGCGGTCCATCATCAATGTCCGCACGTGTTGAGCTTGCCATCTCAAAACTTCCCCTCAAGCTCAACTCTATCTCTGCAACTCCCAGTAAGCTTCGAAACTTTTGAAGCTTCTCTGCACCCAATGCCTTTGTGAAAATGTCAGCTATCTGATCCTGTGTGCTGACATATATCAAGTCAATCTCTCCTGCAAGTACCTTCTCTCTCACAAAGTGGTAATGCACCTCGATGTATTTTGTCCTAGCATGGAACACTAGACTCCTAGCTAGCTGTATACTGCTCATGTTGTCACAATGAATGACAACTGGACCATCTCCCTGCACATTCAAATCACCTAATAACTTTTGCAACCATATCACCTTACATGCTGCCATAGCAGCACCTCTATACTCAGCCTCTGTACTCGATAAAGCAACTGTAGGTTTCTTTTTGCTACTCCATGTAACTGCTGCACTACCAAGGGAAAACATGAATCCACTTGTAGATCTTCTGTGTCTGACATGCTACCAGCCCAATCTGCATCTGTATATCTAAAAGACCCGTACGTCCTTACCTACCTCATAAAAAATTCCATAATGTAAAGTGGACTTCACATACCTCAATATACGTCTAGCTGCATCCAAATGAGGCTTTCTAGGCATCTGCATAAACTGGCTGACAAGGCCAACAACATAGCTCAAGTGTGGCCTTGTGATAGTCATGTAAATCAAACCCCGTACTATCCTCCTGAACATAGTAGGGTCTTCTATCTCATCTCCAACATCAGCACTTAACTTCACATTTTGCTCCAATGGTACTAAAAGAGGCTTACATGCTATCATACCATACTTGGATAACATATCCAATCCATACTTCCTTTGGGATAGCCATATATCATCATCACATATGATCACCTCAATACCAAAGAAAGTATCTCAGCTCACCCAAATCTTTCATCTCAAACTTCTTTTTCAAGAAGTCCTTAACTTCAGCAATCCCATTGTCACTGTCACATGTAATAATCAAGTCATCCACATAAATGACTATGATGACCAACCTTGCATCTCCCTTTCTCACATAAAGTGAGTGATCAACATCAAAAATACAAAATCCAATATTAACAAGATACTCTCCAATCTTGTCAGACCATGCTCTAGGTGCTTGCTTCAACCCATAGAGTGCCTTCTTTAACATGCACACATATATGGGATGCTCTAAATCCTCATAACCTGCTAGCTGCTCCATATACACTTCTTCTTGCAATTCACCATGCAAGAAGGCACTCTTAATATCCATTTGCTGCAAACTCCAACCTTTGGCTGCTGCCAAGGCAATCACACACCTAACAGTTGCCATCCTAGCAACTGGACTGAATGTCTCGTCATAACCTCTGCCATATGTTTGAGCATAGCCTTTTGCAACCAGCCTAGCCTTATACCTGTTAACTGAACCATCTGCATTATGCTTGACTTTGTAAACCCACTTACAGCCAATAGTTTTCTTACCCTTAGGTAAGGGTACCAAATCCCAAGTCTTATTGGCTTCTAATGCAGCCATCTCCTCATCCATTGCTGCATCCCAATGAGCATGACCAACAGCATCCTCAAAACAAGTGGGCTCAAGATCCTCAACTAGTTTGACCATATAAGCATAATGGTGAGCTGCATAACCTTCAAAACCAAATCTTTTAATAGGGTATTTGACCCTGCTACATCTGCATACCACCGGATCACTCCATGGAGCCTTTACATTACTATGAGCCCTCTGTACACCTAGTGTCCTGACTGAAGGAATACCAAGCTCATCATCCAGACTCTCTAAACCACTAGAATCTCCGTCAAATTCCAAATGACTGGTAGATGCATCATTACCATCCAACACTTTCTTATTTCCTTTGTCCTTCCCTACAGCGCTTATAGATCCACCTGAAGATGTGGGGCTACTTCTTAGTCTCCCAGACCAAGGGCTCACTGTAGGTGTAGTACTAGATGATGTTTCTCGTCCACTAAGACTCCGTGATTCTTATTTATCTTTCTATACATAGCTGTCCTGATCATTATCATCATCCAAAACATCACCAACAGGTGTATACCAACTTTCCATCTCATCAAAGATAACATCCTTGCTCACTCTGAACTCACCTGTGACAGGGTTATAACAGCGATACCCTTTTTGCTCTAAAGAGTATCCAATAAAGACACAGTTTTCTACCTTTGGATCAAGCTTCTTCCGTAGCTCATCCGGCACATGAACATATGCAACATAGCCAAATACCTTCAAGTGTGATGCATCAGGCTTCTTGCCAGTAAAGCATTCTTCAGGAGTCATCCCATGAACTGCATCTGTGGGAGTTCTATTCATAATGTAGACAGCAGTATGACACAGCCTCAGACCAAAAAATGTTTGGGCATATTCTTTTCAACCATTAATGCCTGTGCAACTTCTGCAATATGCCTGTTTTTTCTTTCTGCAACACCATTTTGCTGTGGGGTGTACCTGCAAGTAATTTGCCTCTTTATCCCATGAGTCCTCAAGAAGCCACTGAACTCATTAGAGAGGTACTCTCCCCCTCCATCTGATCTCAAGCACTTTACTTTTAAGCATTTTTTTGTTTCAATAGCTGCCTTAAAAAATTTGAAGTGCTCAAACACATCACTTTTTTCCTTCATAAAGTATACCCATAACTTCCTTGAATAGTCATCAATAAATGTGACAAAGTATTTGCTGCCACCAAGAGATACATTCTGTGTAAGCCCCCAAACATCAGTATGCACTACATCAAGTATTTTTCTACTCACTTCTCTGTCATGTGAGAAGGGTTGTCTTGCATGCTTACCAAACTGGCATGCTTCACAGACTTTATGCAATTTTGCAACTGTAAAAGAAGGCAACCCTGTAACCAATCCTCTGGACTGCATTTATTTCAACCTTTGCACATTTTCATGTCCAATACGTTTATGCCATATTTCAATATCTGCAACTACTCCTTTTCCTTTAGCATACATAGCAGCATCCATTGCAGGAATTCCAGCATCTAAGGTGAACATTCGGCCAACTCTACTTCCTTTTGCAACCAACGTGCACTTATCATTAAAGTCTTCTACAAAACAGCCTTTTGCATTGAATCGGACCTGCAGTCCCTACTCTACCATTTGGCCAACAAACACTAGATTCTTTGTAATTGAAGGCACATGTAATACATCTGTCAGACTCTTTGTCTAGCCATCATACAAGGACAAGGGAACGTTTCCAATGTGTGAAATTGGGTGGCATGAATCATCACCCGTGTGCACATAACCTAGGTTTTGTAAGTCTTGCATCTCTCCAAACCATTCAACATGACTGGTCATATGATTAGATGCACCTGAATCAACATAACATACATCATCATGTGTCCCCTTTCTTGTAACTACATTCATCATATGCTGCATAACAAACAGACGCTCATTTTTGTCTTCATTCTGTGTTATAAAGATGATGCATAATTTCCTTGCTGCAATTTACCACTGTGAATATCATCCTTCTTTGCATAGCAATGGGCTACAATATGGCCTGTTTTGCCATAATAATGGCAAACAATAACAGAATTTTCAGAATCTCTATTCTGCCATCCACCTCTTCCTCTAGAGCTCCCCCTACCTCTAAAGTTTCGTCTGCCTCCAAAAACCTGCATTTCACTAAAGTGTTGATTGAACCTATTTTGCTAGTTATTGCCAGTACGTCCCATACCACGGCCTCTCGAAGAGGATCTTCCATGTCCCCTTCCTGAACTCGAGTAAAATGCTTGGACCTATTCACCATTTCTTTCAGACAAATTACCCTGCATATTGATCTCTTCAGTAATCATGAGAGAGATCAGCTCATCAAAATCTAGAAATGGCTTCCGTACATATACTGAAGTAACAAATGATTTCCATGCCTTCTCATTGTTAGGCCACTCAGAGTGGATGAAACCAAATCATCATCATCCGGCATTGCATCAATTGCTGCTAAGGCATCTGCAATGCTCCTCACCTTCAACACATACTCATTGACAGAGATTTTCCCTTTCTTCAAGGCATTCAACTCTTGCTTGAGTTGAATCTTTTGTGCCTTTGTATTTACTGAAAACATGCTCTCAAAAATTTTCCAAGCTGCATGTGAAGTTTATGCATTCCTGATATATCCCAGCATAGTATTATCAATAATTGCAGATAGTCAGTACATCACCTTTTTGTCTTTCGCATTCCACTCTTTTCATGCTTTTAACTCATCTACAGTCAGGATACCCAGCTCTGGCTCCTTTTCTTCACCTAAAACAAATTCATAAAGGCCCTTTTCTATGAGGAAGTTCATCACACAGAACTTCCATGAAGGGTAGTTGTTCTTGTCGAGCTTCTCAATAATGGGATTTTTACTGTTCTCTGCCATTATCACAAACAAGGATACAACACAGCAAGCTAGCCTTCTGTAATCTTTCACAACACGTGCACAGCAATACACCAAGCAACCTTTTTTACTGATTGCTCAATAGTACATGTAATCTACAACCTATTTGCATATAAACCTTATGTTTGCTTCCTACAAACACCTCAAAAATTAAAAATTCGCAATCTCTAACCTGTGCACCCACTTTCGGTCAATACAACTGAAATCACAGTGTACCCTGAAACTGTTGTCTGCAACCTTGCGGCTCTAAAACGGCTCTAATACACCAAATCTCACAGCAATCTAAGATTTTTTCTCGACCCTGCTTTCAGTGCCTCCACAGGCACTATCCAAGAGAGAGAGTGGAACAATGGGAGAGCTTCTTATCCGTTGCTTGCTTGCTCGAATCTTGCTTCTTCTCCTTCACTTCAACCTTTGAAATTAGTCTCTCTCAATGGTTGGCTCAAAAACCATGTCAAGAATTGCATGGTGGGGGGACTTGCTTGAGCTGCGGTGCCAAACACACACTGTATACACAAGAGGAAGCTCACTCAAGAACACAAGAAGAGAGATGCAGGCCAAAACATTTTCTTGTTGGTTTCTTCTTCTTCTTCCACACACTATACAATGTACATGAAGTATAGATAAGATACAACATAAATGAAAGTGGCCTATTAAGTCAAATAGTGCTTAACAGACTACACTAATCGACTGGCGCTATGTCTTTTGCCAGCTGTAGTAGGTAGGTGCAACAAACTAAATATAACAAGTGATAAGTCAGTGGCCATATGAGTATCATAATGACCACCAACGTGCTAAGTGTAGACATGCGGACCCATCTAGCCAGGCGGTCCATCATCAATGCTCGCACATATTGAGCTTTCCATCTCAACACCATTAAGTGATCTGGTGATACGCGGATCTAGCAGGGTCAGATACCCTGTTAAAATATTTGGCTTTGAAGGTTATGCAGCTCACCATTATGCTTATATGGTGAAACTAGTTGAGGATGTTGAGCACACTTATTTTGAGGATGTTGTTGATCATACTCATTGGGATGCAGCAATGGATAAGGAGATGGTTGCATTAGAAGCCAATAAGACTTAGGATTTGGTACCCTTACCTAAGGGTAAGAAAGCTATTGGTTGTAAGTGGGTTTGCAAAGTCAAACATAATACAGATGGTTCAGTTAGCAGGTATAAGGCTAGGCTGCTTGCAAAAGACTATGTTCAAACATATGGTATAGATTATGAAGAGACATTCAATCCAGTTGCTAGGATGGCAACTATTAGGTGTGTAATTGCCTTAGCAGCAGCCAAAGGTTGGATTTTGCAACAAATGGATGTTAAGAATGCCTTCTTGCATGGTGAATTACAAGAAAAAGTGTATATGGAGTAGCCAGCAAGTTATGAGGATATAGATCATCCCACATATGTGTGTAGGTTAAAGAAGGACTCTATGGGTTGAAGCAAGCACCTAGAGCATGGTCTGACAATATTGGAGAGTATCTTGTCAATATTGGATTTTGTATTTCTGATGTTGATCACTCACTTTATGTGAGAAAGGGAGATGGAGGTTTGGTCATCATAGTCATCTATGTGGATGACTTGATTATTACAGGTGACAGTGATAATGGGATTGCTGAAGATAAGGACTTCTTGAAAAAGAAGTTTGAGATGAAAGATTTGGGTGAGCTAAGATACTTTCTTGGTATTGAGGTGATTAGATGTGATGATATGATATGGCTATCCCAAAGGCAGTATGGATTGGATATGTTATCCAAGTATGGTATGACAAGATGTAAGTCTCTTTCAGTACCACTGGAGCAAAATGTGAAGCTAAGTGCTGATGTTGGAGATGAGATAGAAGACCCTACTATGTTCAGGAGGATAGTAGGGAGTTTGATTTACATGACTATCACAAGGCCAAACTTGAGCTATGTTGTTGGCCTTGTCTGTCAGTTTGTGCAGATGCCTAGAAAGCCTCATTTGGATGCAGTTAGATGTATATTGAGGTATGTGAAGTCCACTTTACATTATGGAATTTTTTATGAGGTAGGTAAGGACGTACGAGTCTTTGGATACACAGATGTAGATTGGGCTGGTAGCATGTCAGACAGTGTTGAGATATCGAGCTCCACTCGTGATACGCCAGGGTGACCGTTGTGTATTTATGTTACCGACTTGTCAGTTGCAGACGCGGTTGGTACACCGCCCATGAATAATAGCTACATGATAGCTATCCTTATCTACTCTAGTTCGTGGCTCAGTTAGTATGCCACCTTAGTTAGTTGAGTTTGGTTTGAGACCCATATATAGGGTTCTTCTATTTCTTTGTACTTGAGTTTTTTTGGCTTACACAACTAAGAAGAGAAAAACTGTTTTCAGCCTCCACCCTTGTGTGTCTTCCCCCATTGTGCAAGCAGAAAGCTTCAAGCGAGACTCCTTCCTTCTCTCCCACAATCTTGACATGGTATCAGAGCCTTGTTCGTGGTAAGGAGCTCAAGAAAGCAAGCCAAGCTTGTGGTGTTCTGGTAAGAGGAGCAGTGTTGCTTTCATTTTCTGTTTTGGGAGCAGATCTCTGCAGGTAGCACAGTCGGAAAGTGCAGGAGTGCATTGTCTCAGGTTGAGACGCCCTTCGCGGTGAAGCAAGAGGGCAGTATATGCTGCGGGAAAGGGCTTTAGCCCTTGGCGACCTTGTTTTTTTTATTTGAGGCCATTTCGGGGCCTGTTTTGGAGGCGGAAGTTTTCTGCACGCACTCAGGAAAAGGCTCAATTTTATGCTGTGCAACCACTGTTCTACAGGTCGGTGAATAGTTATTGTAAAAATTGCATTGTATGCTTGTGCGCAGAGACATTGGGAGTTACAGAATCATCCCTGTTGCCTGTTGATGCAAAATTGTCACTAGGAAGTGACTTGTGGTCAAATACCACTTTCGCCAGTTTTGCAGATTTTCCCTTGTGAGGGTGAAGCTGTGGTTTTTGCAGTGACAGAATTTTTTGCAGTCTTCTGTAATGGCATCTGATTCTCTTTCACAGATTGTCACTAAAAAGCTTGACAAGAACAACTTCCAAGCATGGAAGTTTAGAATGACGAATTTCCTCATGGGAAAAGGATATTGGGAATTTGTTGCAGGAAATGAAGAAGAACCAGTTCTTCCTGATGTTCCCAATCAACAGCAAATGCAGGCATTTAAAGCATGGCATGAGAGAGCCAGGAAAGTTATGTGTTGGCTGTCTATCAGCATTTCAGACTCTATGATTGTGCATATTCAGGATGCAAGTACGCCAAAGGAGGCATGGGATACTTTGTCAAAAATAGCACAAATACACAAGCCAGGAAAATGCAGCTCAAGCAAGAGTTGCACAATGTGCAAAGAGAAAATATGAGCATCAACGACTACCACATGAAGGTGAAGAAGATTGCAGATGCACTTGCTTCCATTGGGTCACCAGTGGAAGATGATGATTTAGTTTCTGTGACCTTGAATGGTCTAGGAAAGGATTATGCACAGTTTCGGACATCCATTTCAGTTCGTGAAAGATTTCCTGATTTTGAGAAGCTGATTGCTCTTCTAATTTCTGAGGAGCAAAGAAATGGTGGTGCATCTTCTTCAGGAGGGAGTCAAAAGAAGCTGTCTTCTACTCAAATGCTGGAAGAGGTAGAGGCAGAGGTAGAGGAGGCCGATATGGAGGTCGTGGTAGAAATCAAAATATGCAGCAAACTCAAGAAAACCAGTCCTATGGAGGAGGACGTGGTAACTCTAGAGGCAGGGGGAGCCAAAGAGGTCGTGGTGGATGGCAAAGAGGCCAAAATGCAAACAGTAATGTTGAATGCTACTATTGTGGTAAAATGGGTCATATGGCTAAAGACTGCTATAAAAAGCAGAATGACATCATGAATGGAAAACTGCAACAAGGAAATTATGCATCCTCTAGTAGACAGGGTGATGACAGAAATGAGCATCTGTTTATGGTGCAGCACATGAATAATTCTGTGACAAGTGCAGAAGAAAGCAATGATGTATGGTATGTTGACTCAGGTGCATCAAACCATATGACAGGTCATGCAGAATGGATGGAGGATGCAAGGAAAATGAAAAAACCAGGATTTGTGGAGACTGGTGATGATACTGCACATCCTATTGTGCAGATTGGAAAAATTCCTTTGTCTATGCAGGATGGGAAAAAGAAATACCTGTCCGATGTATTTCATGTCCCGAATATCACCAAGAATCTGGTTTCTGTTGGTCAAATGGTTGAGCAGGGCTTGTAGGTCAGATTTAATCCTCATGGATGCTTTGTTGAGGATATGAAAAATAAAGGTCGCGTGATAGCAAAAGGAAAGAAGAAGGGCAGAATGTTTACATTGGATGAAGACATGTCTGAATTAAGTGCAGCAATGTTTGCACATGGGACCGGTGTAGTTGCAGATATTGATATCTGGCATAAACGCATTGGTCATGTTAATGTACAGCGACTTAAATCAATGCAGGCCCAAAATATTGTTGCAGGTTTGCCGAAATTCAAGGTTGCATAAATGCATAAGGTATGTGAAGCCTGTCAATTTGGAAAACAGGCAAGGAAACCATTTCCTAGACATGTTCAAGAGAGTAAGAAGCCATTGGAATTAATCCACTCTGATGTGTGGACTACTAAAGCTGCATCTCTTGGAGGCTGTCATTATTTTGTCAGTTTTATTGATGACTATAGCAGAAAAGTTTGGGTGTATTTTATGAAAAAGAAAAGTGAAGTTTTTGGGCATTTCAAAACTCTTAAAGCGATGGTTGAAAAAGAAACAGGCCTACAGATAAAATGCCTAAGGTCAGATGGAGGGGGAAAGTACCTCTCAAATGAGTTTGCAAGGTTCCTGCAGGAGCATGGCATAAAGCAGTAATATTCATGCAGTCATATCCCACAACAAAATGGAATTACAGAAAGGAAAAACAGGCATATTGGAGAGGTATCTCGTGCCATGCTCAATGAAAAAGACTTGCCAGATTTTTATTGGGCTGAAGCAGTTGCTACAGCAGTCTACATAATGAACAGGACTCCCACTACAGCAATACATGGAATGACTCCAGAGGAGAGGTATACTGGTAGGAAACCAGATATTTCTCATTTGAAAATTTTTGGTTGCATTTCCTATGTACATGTGCCAGATGAGTTGAGATCCAAGTTGGATCCAAAAGCTGAGAAGTACATCTTTATTGGTTATTCTCTGCAGCAAAAAGGGTATAGATGCTATAACCCTTCTACTCGTAAGTTTACAGTGAGCAGAGATGTTGTTTTTGATGAGATGAGTAGCTGGTATAAACCAGTAAATGTGATTGATGATGTAGATGCACAAAATGGTAATGCTGCACAAAATTCACAGCAGCAGTCACAAAATATTAGTGGACCTGGAGCGTCCTCTAGTAGTGGTTCACATTCTTTGCCATGGACAGGCAGATTGAGAACAGGAGAATCTTCTCAAAGTAATGCAGATAGTAGTATGCACGTATCACGAAAAGGAAAAGAGAAGGTTGATCAGCCCATGTTTGATGTGAATGCAGGTCACTCTTATGTGGATGGTGAATCCAGTGGCTCAGAACAAAGCATTGATGATGAGTTGGGTATTCCTTCTATTGTTACACCTGGAGTAAGGAAGACCAGGGATGTTTTGAGAGCACCTGGGAGTGAACCTACTTTGCGTAGGTCTACGAGAGCTAGGTATCCTGTGGATAGGCTGAAATATGATGGATTTACAGCCATTCACTATCCATATATGGTTAAAGTGATACAGGAACCAGAACCCACTTCTTTTGAGGAAGCCATGGGAAAAGAAAAATGGGAGAAAGCCATGGATGAAGAAATGGATGCCTTGGAAGCAAATGCTACATGGGAATTGGTACCTTTGCCTAAAGGTAAAAATGCAATTGGCTGTAAGTGGGTTTATAAGGTGAAGCACAATGCAGATGGTTCTGTGAATAGATACAAGGCAAGATTAGTAGTCAAGGGATATGCACAAACATATGGCATTGACTATGAAGAAACATTCAGTCCGGTTGCAAGAATGGCAACCGTAAGAGCAGTCATTGCTATGGCTGCATCAAAGGGATGGTCTTTACATCAGATGGATGTAAAGAATGCCTTCTTGCATGGTGATTTGCAAGAAGAGGTCTATATGGAGCAGCCACCAGGTTATGTGCATGCTGTTCATCCTGAGTTTGTTTGCAGGTTGAAGAAAGCCTTGTATGGCTTGAAGCAAGCACCTAGAGCATGGTCTGACAAGATAGGACAGTATCTTGTCACTATTGGCTTTCAGATTTCCAAGGCAGATTTCTCACTTTATGTGAGAAAAACAGAGAAAGGTATGATGCTACTTGTCATTTATGTTGATGATTTGATTATGACAGGTGACAGTGATGAAGATATCCTTCATGTGAAAATGCTATTGAAGCAGAAGTTTGAGATGAAGGATTTGGGAGAGTTGCGCTATTTCTTGGGAATTGAGGTGATTAGATCACCAAGTGGGATACAGCTCTTGCAGAGGCAGTATGGATTGGACATGCTGTCCAAATATGGGATGACAGGCTGTAAGCCTATTTCAATTCCTTTGGAGCAGAATGTGAAGCTGAGCACAGATGCAGGTGAGCTTCTAGAAGACCCTACTATGTACAGACGCATAGTAGGAAGTTTGATTTATATGACTATTACCAGGCCAGATTTGAGCTATGCTGTTGGATTGGTAAGTCAGTTTATGCAGGCTCCAAGGAAACCACATTTGGATGCGGCTAGACGCATACTCAGGTATGTGAAGTCCACATTGCAGTATGGATTATTTTATGAGACTGGGGTTCAGATACAGTTGCATGGATACACTGATGTTGATTGGGCTGGTAGTATTTCTGATAGACGATCTACCAGTAGATATGTGTTCTCTTTTGGGAGTGCTGCACTCACTTGGAGCAGCAAGAAACAGCCTACAGTTGCCTTGTCGAGCACAGAGGCTGAGTACAGGGGTGCAGCAATGGCTGCATGTGAGGTAGCTTGGTTGCATAAGCTACTTTATGATATGCATTAGTCTACAGATGGGCCAGTTGTCATTTATTGTGACAACATGAGTAGTATACACTTGGCAAATAACCCAGTCTATCATGCTAGAACAAAGCACATTGAGGTGCATTATCACTATGTGCGAGAGAGGGTTTTACTAGGTCTTATTGATCTAGTTTATGTCAGCACAGAGGATCAGGTAGCTGACATATTCACGAAGGCATTGGGCGCAGAGAAGCTACGCAAGTTCAGAGACCTGCTTGGTGTGCAGGAATTGGGATTGAGCTCGAGGGGGAGTGTTGAGATATCGAGCTCCACTCGTGATACGCCAGGGTGACCGTTGTGTATTTATGTCACCGACTTGTCAGTTGCAGACGCGGTTGGTACGCCGCCCATGAATAATAGCTACATGATAGCTATCCTTATCTACTCTAGTTCGTGGCTCAGTTAGTATGCCACCTTAGTTAGTTGAGTTTGGTTTGAGACCCATATATAGGGTTCTTCTATTTCTTTGTACTTGAGTTTTTTTGGCTTACACAACTAAGAAGAGAAAAACTGTTTTCAGCCTCCACCCTTGTGTGTCTTCCCCCATTGTGCAAGCAAGAAAGCTTCAAGCGAGACTCCTTCCTTATCTCCCACAATCTTGACAGACAGAAGATCTACAAGTGGATTCATGTTTTCCCTTGGTAGTGCAGCAGTTACATGGAGCAGCAAAAAGCAACCTATAGTTGCCTTATCGAGTACGGAGGCTAAGTATAGAGGTGCTGCTATGGCAGCATGTGAGGTGGTATGGATGCAAAAGTTATTAGGTGATTTGGATGTGCAAGGAGATGGTCCAGTTGTCATTCATTGTGACAACATGAGCAGCATACAGTTAGTTAGGAATCCAATGTTCCATGCTAGGACAAAACACATTGAGGTGCACTACCACTTTGTGAGAGAGAAGGTACTTGCAGGAGAGATTGACTTGGTATATGTCAGCACACAAGATCAGATAGCTGACATTTTCACAAAGGCATTGGGTACAGAGAAGTTTCGAAAGTTTTAAAGCGTACTTGGAGTTGCAGAGATAGAGTTGAGCTTGAGGGGGAGTGTTAAGATGGCAAGCTCAACAGTGCGGGCATTGATGATGGACCGCCTAGCTAGATGAGTCTCCACGTCTACACTTAGCACGTTGGTGGTCATTATGATACATGTCCAGTGACTTATCACTTATTATATTTAGTTTGTTACACCTACCTACATCTGGAAAAGATATAGCGCCGAGCGATTAGTGTAGTCAATTATGCAATGTTTGACTTAGAAGGCTACTTTCCTTTATGGTGTATCTTATCTATACTTTGTGTATATTGTATAGTGTGTGGAAGAAGAAGAAAAAATCAGCAAGAGAACGTTTTGGCCTCCATCTCTCTTTTTGTGTTCTTGAGTGAGCTTCCTCTTGTGTATACAGTGTGTGTTTAGCACAGCAGCTCAAGCAAGTCCCCCACCACGCGATTCTTGATAATCTGTTCATCTCATTCAAGATCAAGTTAGGGTCTTACGACTAGTCCACACCAGACACATCAAGCTTGTGAAAACATGCTACTTCACAATTCTAGACTATTTGGCCATGATTTCTAAGTCTATAACTACCTATGAGGAATTTGGTGGGTTCTTCTAGCGCAGGTCACGCTTCTCATTGGCTGAGGTTTGTCAAATTTCTAGATTTTCTTTCTTAGGCTATGTCCGATTTACTAGAGTCCGATTCTGAAAATCCGACATCCAATTTACGAGTGTCCCATTCTAGGAATCGGACAAGGTCAGGTTTGATTGCCACAATCGGACAAGGTGTGTCCATTTAGACGGCGTGAATTGGTCCGATTGGGATATGTTTGATTCTTTGAAATCGAACAGGGGTGCTTGGTCCAATTTGAATGTATGTTTGATCGAACAGGTAACTAGGTTTGGTTCTGTGGTCCAATTGTTGTGATCGCATGGAATTGATCGAATGGAAGTGCTGTGTCCAATTCTACGTGTCTAATTCTCAGAATTGAAAAATGTCTTTGGTCCAAGTGTCCGATTTTGGGAATCAGACACTGGGAAGGGCATCTGATTCCATCGTCTGAAAATGCGTGTTGATCACGATTTGCTATAAATCTCCATCCTAATGCCACCACTACGTCCAAGATTCTCCAAAAATCAAGCAAGGGTATAGGCCAAGGGCATTCTATACCTGAATCTTGCAGAAAGCTCCAACACGCTCCGATCGATCTGATGTGGACTCATGACTTGCAAGGCCAAGGGCATTCTATACCTGAATCTCGCAGAAAGCTCCAACACGCTCCGATCGATCTGATGTGGGCTCGTGACCTGCAAGGTCTCTCTCTCTCTCTCACACACAAAGCCAAGACTGCAAAGGAGGCTTTCCCTGGTCACCCACGACCTTAAACTCTTGCTAAGTATCACCCTAGCCTTCACGATCACTCCCCTTGCAACCCCAACACATTTGAGGACTCTTTTCTTCCATTTTTTTCCCCTATTAGTGCCTTGTTCAGGCTTGTTTTTTAGCAGCAAACCCTAAGCTTTCCACTCCTATTTCTCCCTCATATCCTACTCTAAATGCAACAGAAATTAAAAGTAAAGTATTGAAATGATTTCTCCTACTCTTTTAATCATCAAAAACCAAAAATAATTACTTGTAGCACAAATTAAAAACCAAAAACCTCCTATCCATCTCAAGCTTTGATTTGAGGATGAAACCCTTACTTCAATGCTCGATTTGAAGCGCGCAAGTGCTCGATCTTGAATCCGTTCGTCTCGAAAACGGAACTAAAATGTAGAGGCAAGCTCAACCACCAATACCCACAGATGACCTAGGATATTTCCATATGGGGGTATGCAGCATATATATATATATATATATATATATATATAATGGATACATTGCATGAAAAAGCTCAAAAAATGATTGATTGCAAAAGAACGAAAAGGAACATTCACAAAAATAAAATCTCCCACAGAAAGAGGAGTCCACTTCATTCTCAAAAAATTATTGGCCTCATGTCTCTTTGTCTACATTACCCATGCATGTCTCCTCTGCACGCTCCAAGCTCTCTTCACCCTCCACCCTCCGCAATATTAACCCCTCCACCTATATACTCTCCTAGTCTACAATGCTAGGAACATTTCTTTCATCATACACTCATGCACTCCGAGGAGTTGACAGCACAACGTTCCACCATCAAGGTTGTCAGGGATTTGGATAGAAGATTACCTATTCAATATCACATATAAGAGTGAATCAATAATCGTGATTGTTTTGTATCATGGAAATTTTTTAAAAATAGGTCATGCAACTACTCAAAATGATCTAGTAGGACAAAGATTTCATGCAAATTTTTCCATCTTTTCTCGGAATCTATTTCCAGGAATCCATATAGACCTCACCAAACGGTTGCCCTAGCTCCTTCCAACACCACTTTAAACAATTATACGTCAAATATGATCATGGAGAAGCTACGGTAATCCACTAACATAAAACTTTACAAGCTTCCAAAATACTCCATCTCATCTACCATAGTATTCAGATCCGTGGCCCCGCCATCAGCTCTCTTGCTAAAACTTTGCCATTACACCACAATCCATTGTGGAGAGCACATTTTGTTGATACGCTCAACATGGAAATGTCGCCCATGCGACCATGCCACACTATAGATTTTGTATTGTACACTGAAATGGATAGATTAGTTATTGCACATAAAATCTAGATAGGACAACAAATAAAGCGTGCGGTCACCTTCAAACTACATCCCCTCCAGAATTCCCACTCCTTGATAGTAGAGACCTCTACCTCTTCGTGAGAAGCTGCGATCAAATCTCCATGCAACCACCACATAGATGTAAACTACGGCATCTCCCTCATGCCCTCATGATATCGAATCGGTCGATGGTGTGCACTGCATCAAAATTCTAATCATGCTTCTTCTCGCTTTTCTGGCATGCTCGTACCTGGTAAGCCACTTCTCCATGGATGCATGATGGAAGATACAAAAATGATTCACTTTCTCCTACATGGCAATATCCATCCTTTTTTCTACTTCATTTTTATCCACCACATCTTGGGTCAACAGTCTATCATCGTCCTTTATCAACCATAGCATACTATTTTCTGAATCCACCATCATAGCCACTTTGAAATATGCACTAATACCTTTGACACTAGCCAACCTTCAACCATGCTACCTTCCGAGGCCGATCTCATTGTCACACAAAGCCCTTCAAGTTTTTCATGAAGTGCTCTAAAAAGAACATCCATCGCATATGGACAAGTCCCGCAATCTCCACTTCATGTACAAAATTAACTAGGAGGTGAGTTTGTGTTGTGAGCATGCTTGCGAGAAGGTACTTCTCCAAGAGACAAACCATCTCCACCACTCCTCCCACCTTGCGTGTTCAATAGAGGATGTCTTGATCTCCTTCTGTGAGATCCATTGCACCAAATTTGACAACTTGTAAAGTAGTACAAATTGTCACAAATGGAACATTGAGTAGACACTAAATAGCATAATATTGAGGCTACTTGCAACTAAGATCAAGACAAACCTGGCATATCTTATGCCAATCGTGGGATTTCATTCTTGATAGCCGGTTGTCTTTAGATAAACCACACCTAAGGGGATGCACCATACCCATCAGGTTGTGGATAGACCTGATTATTTGCTTCACGATGTGCTCTTCTTTAGTGGACAAGACCCAAGGAGCTTGAGATAGTTACAAGCAACCATCATTGCTCAACTATGGCCAAAGTACCTCCATCTTGCCTACCTCCTTCAAATCCATTTGTGCCCCTATAGTGTCTCTCTTTCCTGTGATGTGGTCCTATAATAAGCTGCCCACATTCTTGAAAATATGCATGGGATCCAACAAATGGTTGATCTGTAAGTGGGTCGAGTATGACAACTCATAGGAAACCGAGAACCGTCGCATTCCACTTGGATGTGACTCCGTGTGGACCATTTTCAACTCATACCAGCTTTGGCTCATTCATGCTAGAGGTCATCCAAGAAAACCTTTCCTCAGTTCATGTAACGTGTCCAACTGTCCACTTGTAGGACACGTCTTAGCAGCCCATCAGGAAGAGAGTCCAGAAAGCACTGCCCAACACTCCCATGGAATGTCACGAGGTTTGCGATCTAGGTCTTTCCGAGTCTGCCATGAAGCGGAAGCATTCCGACCGTTCCCACTTAGGACCGACCTGAATCAGGGTTTTCCTAATGGTCATGTTCCTAGAAAGTAACTAGTGTCGAGCCCTAGATTTACGCAAAAACATCAAGGTTGAAGCGGATTCATGCTGCACTTGGTTCAAGGAGAATGCGAAATGAGAGGGATGTGAAGCTCGACCTCTCTACCCGTAAGGCATAGTCCCATTCCGTTCCCCTAAAACAACATAAATCGGGACTCTAGCTTTATAGATTCTAGGTCATTGTTTTTGTCGCTATCAATTCCTTTGAGAAAAGTTCTCGGCCAACCGGGACCACCCTTCCGTAGGACGGACCCATGGTCACATCCACCACACTTTCCTTAGATTGCTTTAGTTATCTAATTACCTACCACATTTAATTTGACAAGCAAAAATAGCTTCTTTAATTAACCAATTTAATCAATGGTTCCTTCACGTAACTTAGGCACTGACATAGAAAAACAATGTCAAACAAGTTCCTTTTCAACATTTGATCTTTATTTATCAGCCTTTGGAAGACATCATATAATCCAGCCCGAAGGCTAATCCATAATCCACTCGAAGGAAATTCCATAATCCGCCCGAAGGCTATTCCAGTAATCCTCAGGGATCGCTATTCCAAGTTTCTGCCCGTTGACTAGTATGCAGGCCTCGAGATCCAATCTCGAGTCACGTCGGTCTCTTTTGCAGGACCCGGAGGCAAGGGATTTATGGCCAGAGCCCCCCTGGCACCCAAGCATCCTCCTGCTCCAAGTAGCACCCACGGCGAGACCTCTCATGATGGGTTCGGTCCACGTACCCGGCGTGGCTAACAACCCCCTTGGATATGGTCAGGCAGACAGTCGGGGGTAACTGATGCTACCTCTCCCTCTAGGCTTTCAACCTGAAGCATTAGTTATTTTTCCAACATTAATTCCTTGAGCAAAGAAGAACAAACAGTGCTCCTAAGTGTACAAACACAAGCACTCCAGTGGTTGTTTATACAGCCAACTGCTAAGGTGTAAATCCTTCTCTCCAAATACATCCAGCATTCGATCCGGGATCAATTGCGACTTGGCAAGATCCCAAGGGTTTCGTAAGCTGAGTTGCTTTCTTACCCTCATTCCTTGGGTTAGGGTTTATACCTTGATAACCCAAATTATCAATACTTTAGGTTTCCATATATTATGGTCAATAAATCCTGGACAATCCCGTTGTCCTAACTTGATTGGTCAATTGCTTGCTAGGCAATTCGTAATTACCCTAACTTGGCAAATCAGCCCCAAGGAAGGGTGATGTAGCAGGATGACTATTCATCCTCTAGACAATTAGACTTGTACTTAGAACTTGCCAACCTTGTTCTAAGGAGTGGCAATACCATTTTATGATCTAGACACAAAACCATGCAACGTTGCAATTTGTTACACGAGATAGGTGTCAATACCAACTTGTGGGGTTTACATCTTTCTTCGTGTGGTATTTCTTTATCAAGAATATCTTTGATCAAGATAATGGGTTTGGAAGTCCTCTTGACCCAACCCAACCTTAACCCTACTAAGCTGATAACGCTTTGGCCCTAGGCCTCCCAGTTTCCTTGCAGAAGTCTATCATTTGGTCATCCAATCACTAGGGTGAGAATCCTAGATCATTCTTGCATGGGTGAATGTGGGTAGGATCTTTGGGATCGAAAGTCCTAAATCAGCATCCCAAGTGTGATACTAGGCAGAATTTTAACGTAACTTAACCCTACCTAGCACTTTGAGGTGATCCTTATTTGCAATCTAATCGTACCTTTACGATTTTCATGCGAGCTACTTAACTATACGCGAATTACTTAGTTGATTAACTAACCCACGATTAGAGACGATTATCCCTTTTAAAGATGCAAATACTTCCTTCTAAATTAGCAAGTACTTTTTCTCTAAAAGATGCAAGGAACTGCAAGAGAAGTGGGATGCATCATTCCATGCGAGTATGCAAATTCAAGTCCGTAGACCTTTTTGCAACTAAAGGATCTTTAGTGAACTTTTATTTTCCTTGCCTTATGTGATGTTGATTTACATTCAAGACTATGCTTATAAACCCTACGTTTAATGCATTGAATTCAAGCTTTAATATGAAGATGCATCCTTTCCTAAATACAAACTTCGACAAAAGAACTCCATGCATGAGTGAATGCCATGAGACCATTATTGATCTAATCTGTCCTTTAGCACTTAACCCGACTCAAAATGGACTACCATCGCATGCAATTTGCAAGGTACATAAATCCTTTCCATGCATGGCAACTATTCGGACATCATTTAATGCCCGTCTATGATTACCTTAATCGCAAGACAGAACCAAGAATTTATTTCATAAATGTGCTACAAGTTATATGTCCTATCCTTTGTGAGGTGCAACAAGATACCTTTGCACAATTCAATCATATAACTTATGCATCATGCATTTAGAATTCCATCCTGACCACGAAAGTGTAAGCAATTGCAAATGCATGACATGCAGCTAAATCTTGTAAATCGGCGAGCAAATAAATTTTCCAATGTGTTTAAATTTTCCTACCAGATTTAAACATGCTTAAATGCATCCTTTTCATGTAGGAAATTTGTCAGAACCTGGGCATTAAGATTCGGGGTGTTGTCCACTCGCGTACTCGGGTTGGAAGCTCCCATGTGTGCGCCTCGTGACTTTTGCTTTAGAGCCATCGATGATGTAGTGGACTTGGACTCTGCGAATTCTCCTTGCCCTTTTTTCCCAATCTCTGAAACTGCCTATTAGGCCGATATTTCTTTCCCCGCGCAGAAACTGGGGCTTACAAGACTGGTTTTAGAAACCGGGGAAGGCACGTGTAAACAAGGCTTATGGAAGCCTTTAGTGGAAGCTTCCAAAGAAGCTTCTAAGCTTCTGTAACTGGCTAAATGACGTGGAGGAGGGGAGATGATTGGGAGATAATGACGAAGGATATGAAGAGGATGATGATTATGATGATGATGGTGATGAGGATGAAGGCGGTAGCAATGTGGTGTGACGGCAGCTGTTGGTGGTGTGATGGCAGTTGGTGGGGCTTCCACAAGGCGACAGCATGCCATGATCCTCTCTCCTCCTTACTCCCCTCCTCTCTAGCTTGGGGGGGATTCTTATAGGTCTAAGGGGGGAGGGTAGCCACACAAGTGGTGGGTGCATGATCCCCTCCCCCATGCCCTCCACCACACCTCTACTCATACTCCCTCTGACACTCCTCTCCCTCTCCCCCACCATGCAACGGCTGAAGGGGAGGGGAGTTTTAATTTAAAAAATTGCACAAAAATTTATCCATTATCCCTTTTCCCCCCTTGAAGGGGTGTTCTCACGTAAACTTACGGGTTTTTAGCCGCGGTCTTCCATACATGAGACGGAGCTGGAGTTTATTAATGCACGCGGAGTAAGCACTTAGCCAAGGGTTTTTCCGTTGCGGGAGATTATTTTGAACTGATTTTGCGCGAGATTATGGGTCTTCAATATTTCATAGCGGAAATATTACAGTTCATGACCCTCCAGCAAGAAAGTTGCGTGTCCTTGATGTACCATCTTCTTCATGGTCTGTGACCTTTGGGAGTCACAAACTATGGCCCACACAATGGACATGCATGATAACCTACGGTAACCTAACCTGTCCCAACACCCCTATCTAGTCAACACAAACTTGAACGAGCTATGTTAGATATCACAAACTTGAACGATCCCACTTACCTGAGCACTCCCCGAATCTTGAAAAGTCATGCATAGTCCACATGAGAATGGTTGGACCATCTTGCTTGCTCATGTCTTCCATAGCAACCCCCCTCCTCCCACAAAATCTTGAGCTCATCAACTAATGGATGGAGGTAGACATCCATGTCCTTGACTTTGTAGCACCCAAAGAACAAGCAAGCTAAGGATCAGGTATCCTTTCTTTGTAGAAAGCCATGGCGAGAAGTTGTAATTAACAAGGACTACATACACATACTGTAAGAAGTTGAGCAGAGACCAAATGTAGATGGAGTCGAAGATTACTTGGCTCTCATGCAAAGCCTGGAAAGGTGGAGTCAATGTGTCTCCATGCACGTGAATCTATTGATATTCATTGGACTCCATTTATGGATCTATTCTGCACATGCCATGTTGCCAAGATCGCCATGCCCAACATACGAGCACCACACTTTGGACACGTCTCCATAGTCCAGTAGTCTCCTCGAAATAGTACACAATCATTGACACTACATGGATGCTATTGTATTCCCCATGCCAAGCTTTCACAACAGCAATCGTACATCATCATGGAACTCAGGCCTCATGTTTCTAGGTGATAATATATGATACTTTAGCAATCTTTAAAAAAATCAAAAGATGCTTTGAAGAGCACAATAAGTGTTTTTTATTTTATAATAGAGTCAAAAACATCAACGGAGCATAGAATGTACCTGAACAACTCGATCACACTTGCATCACTCCACCCGTACTTTGCATGCACACTTTGAAGCACAAGCAGCATCTTTAGGGGTGAGATACTCAACACTCATCATATAATGGTATAGGTGCTTCTTCTCTTAGTGGATCAGATGACTCGGCATCCTTGGACATTAATGTATCGATCATTGCCTCCATCTCAGATTCCAAGATTAGAGGAAGGTCTAAAAGGCCCATTGTCTCCTCTGGTATCAAGGGTGTAGTCTGTGGCATGCACTCCAATTGGTGTATTAGCTCAAACACTCTATCCATCGCATTCCCATGAACTCTTCTAATGGGCCACAATAGGTGCATTCCTTGGGATGAAGCATCACCTCTCTGTACAAATTTCATGGGCACATCTGATATTTTTGTATATGATATTCAAGTACTTTGCGAATGTAAAGCATGATTGATACACACTTTTCTTACCATTAACTCAAAGTTTGAGATCGCATGGTCAATGATCTCCGATTGAAACTTGCTGAAGTGTCATGCATGTTCTATGGACAAGCGATGCTTTTGTCTGATTGTCAACTTGCATTAAGTGCAAGGACATAGAACATGCTACTTAAGTTACACCTTGCAATCTTGGACATCACGACCATCATCGTTTTCCATTTGGTCTATGTTACAACAAACAATAGGTTTTTGTTTCCCTCATTGGTGATTTTCCTCCATTTTAATCTCTACTCCTCTTTCTCTCCCTTCCCCTTTATTTATTTGTCTCCCTCTATCTCTCTTTGTCATTTTCTTTTCTCTCTATGTCTCTATGTCTTTATCTATCCCCCTCTCTAATGCTCACTCCAACCCTCTTTCTCTCTCTCTTCCCCCTTTTTTAATTTGCATCCCTTCATACTTCTTTGTTTCTCTCCCCACCCCTCTTTGTCTCTTTTCATCCTTCTTTGTTTCTCTCCCCACCCCTCTTTGTCTCTCTTTCTCTTTTTTTATTTGTCTCCCTTCATCCTTCTTTGTTTCTCTCTCCCCCTCTTTCTCTCTCTCTCAATGTTCCTTTCTCTCCCCCTATCCTCCCTCCCACTCTCACTTCTCTCTTTTTATTTCCCTCCCTTCTTCTCTATATTTATTTCTCTCTTTTCCTCTCCACTCTCACTCAATGCATCTTGTTATAATCAAAATCAAATATAGAAAAAAAGAACTTATAAAACAAGGACATTGAAAGACCCTCTCTTCCCATCTCTCTTTGTGTCTCTCTTCCCCCTCTCCCTTTATTTTACTATCATTACATTCTCTCTAATTCTCTTGTTGTTTCAGTTTTTCTCTCTCCCTCTCTCTCAGTCTCTCTCTCTATTTATTATTCTCTCCTTTTCCCCTAGCTCTGTCCCTTTTTCTCCCCCTCCCTCTCTCTTTTCTTTTCACTCTCCTTCCTCTCTTTACATCACCCTTTTATTCCACCTCTTTCTTCACTCTCTGTTTCCCTTTCTCTTTCTCTCCCCCTCTCTTTCTTTGTTGCCTCTCTCTTTGTCTCTCCCCCCTCATTGTTTCTCTTAATCATTCTCCTCTCTCCCTCCCTTCATATCTCATTTCTCTCTTCCTCTATCTCTTTCTTACCCTTACCCCCTTTCTCTCTTCCTCTCCCTTCCATCATATCTCTCTCTCTCTTCCTCTCTTTCTTTGTTACCTTTTCTCTTTTTCTCTTTGTCGTTCTCTTTCTCTTCCTTTTTTCTTTTCCCTCTCTCCTTTCCTCTCTCTCTTTCAATGCATCTCATTAAAAAGAAAAAGAAAAAAAAAAGAAAAAAAGAAAACAAAAAACAAAGCAAGAAGAGGCAATGTACCTACCACAAAGGCTGGAGGATGAATTATTTTCTGCCTTCTCTTAGCAACGTCCGTTCTTTCTCCCTTGCACACTTCTTCCTCTTCTCTGCATATGGTAGCAAAGCGACAGCAACGATGGTGAGAAGCTCTCCTTCTCTCTCTTTCCCTCTCCCTCTCCCTCTCAAGGTGATGAAATCTCCCTCTCCCTCTCAAGGCGATGAACTCTCTCGCTCTCTCTCTAAAATGTTTGCAGCAAATGCCACGCTTGGGTTTTTGGCCCTTTTTTTTCCTCAGACCATCGGCGTCACTATTTGCATCACAATAAGCGTCAATAAGCATCACTATTTGTGTCATAGTCAGTGTCTCAAATAGCATTGATATTAGCATCACTAATTGTATTTAATGTCACTAATAGTGACGCTATTTGTGAATAGTGACATAAATAGTGATGTCGTTACTTTGCATTGCAAACTGCCATCGCTATGTCCCCATTCCCTTGTATTGTTCTTTTTTGGGTTTGGTGCACTTGAAGCTCCTTCTCTTATTTGGCTCTTGTCCTCCCCCACTCCCTTTCTGTCAATCTTTGACAAGACCATGGATAAAGGGCACCATCAATCATCATCTCATCACTTGAACTATCTAAATCCAAAATATCTTCTTATTTCTCATTAAGCTTTGCAACCTCTCTTTGTAATCTTCCAATGTGCTTACCACTTGAGTAAAACTTGGCTTTCTTGTCTCCATGGTCATCATGCCACCCAAAAGCATTCTAAAGGACTCACTCAAAGGAGTAAACTTTTCCCATGCTTCATCCACCTTTAAATCTCAACCCTTCTTTGTTTTTGAACAAATATTCTTGCAAATACAATCAAACTCTTTGCATAGAGTAACCATGCATAAATACTTATAAGACTTTCATTTTTCACAAGGCTCATTACCATAGCTCAAAGAAAACTTTGCACCTCTTTTACTTCTTTTATTTTTTCATAATAAGAGTTAATAAGAATGACAAATTTTAACTTCAAAATTGAAAATGAAACCTGAATGCTCTTCCATTAATCCTGCCTATGCTTCCTATAGAGCAAGAAGATACTACTTTCTTTTCCTCGCTAGAACCAGCAAGAATTTGATACATAGATGGTACTTTTGCATAAGTCCTTGCATCTTTATGTGAATAGTCTTGTATAAAGTCTCATCTAGGATTGAAGATTTTACTTGTCCACCTTCATTCTACTAAAATTCTTGTTGTTGTTTTATTAATAATACTTGCAATTCTCTAGACTTTCTTTTGGTCAAAATAATACAAGACTAATGAGGGTCATTGTCTGACATATAAACAAGAATGCAAGACTAATCTCTCGCAAGTATCATCTTTCTCAACAAGATATACTAGTGCTTCAAGATTTGCAAAAATTTCACAATTCATCCATCTATAATTGTTTTTTTAGGACATGAGAACTAGAGTTACAAGATGTCATATATGCAAGATTGCCAAAGTGTTATGGCCCTAATTTTAACAACAAAATGTTAAAAGATTGCAAAACTAGTGTAATCAAACTATAGACCTATTTAAGGTATTGTATCAATTACAAACTTAAAGAATTACTACGTAGAATAATAGAAAGGCATAGAGATCATGAAACATAAAGAAAATATTCCAAAACTATAGAGCCTTTAAGAAGGTAAAACTATGAATTGTACTACAGAATTATAGGATAAAGAATTGAGACTCAACTTCTTTTTCCCAAGAGAACCCACGACCTCAACTTCCTTTATATGCATGCAAATATGTCCCTTTTCACACATTAGGCTCATGTGAAGACAACTAAGCCTTCCCAAGGGTACAATTACAAGGAATTGCAGGCACAACAAAAGATAACATTGGCTAAGAGGTGGATTTTAAGGTGCACTTTGTGATATTTTCACAACTTTTTTGGTGGAGTCCTAAGGCTTTTTTAGTGGAAAATGAAAATTTAAAGCCTCAAACCATGTAGGCCTCTCGACTGACTCCTCAACCAAGTAGGACACTATGGATTGTTTGCCCTTAGCTTAGACTATTTGAGATCTTGAACTACCTACAAACCCTAACCCAAAGAAAAAGGGGAAACAAGCAACCTAGCTTACCAAGCCCTTGGAATCTCTCCAAGTTGCAAACAATCCAAGATCGGATGCTGGGACCTTAGCAGTTGGTCGTATGAACGACCACAGAAATGATCGTGATTGTACAGTTAGGTGCATTGTTTGAACTTATTTGCTCAAGGAACTAATTCAAGACCAAACACTTAATGCTTCAGGTTAATAGCCTGGAGGGAGAGGCAGGTTCAGTTACCTCTGACTGCTTACCTGGCCCTATCCAAGGGGGTTGTTAGCCACGCCAGGTACATGGACCGAACCCATAGCAAGAGGTCTCTCTCTGGGTGCTACTTGGAGCGAGAGGACGCTTGGGTGCCAATGGAGGCTCTGGGTGTAAATTCCTTGCCTCCGGATCCTGCACAAGAGGTCGACATGACTCGAGATGGGATCTCTTGCTAGGATAGCCTTCGGGCAAGATACTTGATGTATTCCAAGACTATGATAAATAAAGATCAGATATTTGAAAAAGGAACTTTCGTGACATTGTTTGTGTTAGTTCCTAAGTTGCATGAAGGAAACTGTGTTTAAATTGATTAATTAAGGAAGCTTCTTTTGCATGTCAAACATAATGTGCTAGGTAATTAGATAACTAAGCAACACGAGGAAAGTGCAGTGGATGTGACTTGGGTCCGTCCTACGGAAGGGTAGTCCCGGTTAGCTGGGAACTTTTCTCAAAAGATGTGATAATGATGCTGCGAAGACCTAGAGTCAGTAGAGTTAGAATCCCGATTTATGATGTTTTAGGGGAGCGGAATGGGACTATGCCTTATGGGCAGAAAGGTTGAGCTTTGCATCCCTCTCGTTTTCCATTCTCCATGAACCAAGTGCAGCATAAATCCACTTCGACTCTGTTGTTCCTATGCAAAGTGGTTCATCTAGAGCTCGACGCTAGCTACTTCCTAGAGACTTGGCTGATAGGAAAGAAACCTTGACTTCAGGTCAGTCCTAAGTGGGAATGGCTGGATACTTTCACTTTGGGGCAGACTCACAAAGACCTAGATCGCAAACCCTATGACATTCATTGTGAGTGCCAGGTAGTGCTTTCTAGAATCTCTTCTCGATGGGCTGCTAAGATGTGTCCCACAAGTGGACAAGTGGACACGTTACACACAAGCTTTCATGAAATTCTTGAATAACATTTACTTGTGAAGCTCTGTCACCCAAAACTCGCAATGGCATACCCTATTTCTTTTTAGCATATTTCCATAAGTATCCATCTTTTAAGAAAAACCCATATGCTTTTCTCTTGATTTTCTTAAACTCCTCATCTGACCATTCATCTCACTTTGTTAATGTACTGAGGTATTGACCAATTCTCAACCACTCTCCTGCATATTTGTCTTCTAGAAACACTTCTACACAAGATGCAAAACATCTAAAGTGTCTTCTCTTTGTTGTCCAAGCTTATATTAATGCTGTAGCAACACCTTGCATTGCTAAATTCACTCTTACAATATCATTTTTAGCCGCAAGAAAGTCATCTTCTTCCTCCTCATCCATCATCCCATCTTCATTCTCATAGTGTGCCCGAGATAACATGTCTGCCACCACTGGGTTATCTCTTCGTGCAATATGCTGAAATTCAAGGTTCAAATATTTGATGTATGCAATCCACCGGAGCATAGCAATGTTTGGGGTAGCGCAACTAGTAATTATACCCAATACCGGCAAACAATTGGTCTCAATTACTACATGAGCACCCGTAAAATACTCCTTATCACATTTAAGGGCTGTCACAATTTTCCATAATTCTCTTTTTACGTGTGGATATCTTCTTTGTTGTTTAGTCAATACTTTAGCACCAAAGCATATTGCATATCTTTGACCTTCCTCATCATCTTGCTTGATCACCCATCCAATCCCGATTGAAGCATATTGCATATCTTTGACCTTCCTCATCATCTTGCCCAATCGCCCATCCAATCCCGATTGGGCTTGTATCAATAGTAATAATGATAGGCTTTCCATGTGAATAGTCAACCTTTCTCAATGTAGGAGCAGATTTTAAGAGTTGCTTCAGTTTCTTCATTGCTTTTTTATGCTTCCTTTCCCAATGAAATTTCTGACCTTTCCTTAGAAGCTGATAAAGAGCATCGGCTACATGTGAGGAATCCATATCAAATAGAACACACATGTATCCAAGAATCTACTCACCTCTGATACATTCGTGCATACATCTTGCATTCTATCAATCCCATCTATTTTTTCTAGTAATGGTCTTTGTCCATAAGGCCCACACATATGCCCAACAATCAAAACCTCTTCAACTCCAAAGACAGACTTTTGTCCAGAAAGAGTTAAATGCACCTCCTCTAGGCGCGTCAAAATCCTCTCACAATCCACAATATGGTCTACAACAAACTGTATGCATCCATGAGCATCCATCTCAACATTTTTTCATCCACTACACACCCTTTGATTGGGAACATCATCCAAGAAGGGCATTGTCAATTGTGGTATAAAATCCCCGAGTACCCTATTCATAGCATTTGTTATGTGTGCCACTAAATTTCTTGCACCCTATAGGAGAGTATACATCTGTACTAACCCCAAGGGAGTCTTCATGGTTGTGATATCCCTACTTTCAATTGCAAGCTGAAGCTGGTCATAACTCGAGTAAAGATCACCCAAAGAATAGATTTCTCTTCTGCTTGCAAAAGCCTCTACAAATTCATCAACCACAGGACCTTCACCCACATTTCTTATGGTCACTTTATTGACCGGTTGCATGTCTTGAATAAATCTCAAATCCCCATTCTTTTTGGGCATAGTAAACCAACGATTTGAGTACGGAGCTAAAGAAGGCTCCAAGATCTTCATGCAAATCTTTTCATTTAGCAAATCCATCAGCTTTGGCAAGTAAGCTTTAGGCACTGGAATAGGCCTCAAGTTCCATGGTACATGTGGCACAGTAAATATGACCATAGGAGAGACAACATTTGGATCCACACAACCTATTTCACTTGGCTGAAATGCAAATGCATTTCCATGTCTAGCCAACATCCGCATAAAACAGTCTCTCTTAGTGGGCAAAAGAAACCCTTTTGCACCAACTTTCAATTCCTGTAATGTTTCAGATGTAAACTGATAACCTATATCTTTAGGATCCCGTAAGCTTGGCTTCCTTGACACTTTTTCATATAAACTCTCACTCTCTCTTGGAAGTGGCAAAGCAATTGGTTTCACCTTTTTGTCAACTGTCTTATACTTTGTCTCCACAAGTGCTTCAGCCCATTGTAATCCTTCCTGCTGAGCGAATAATGCTATAACATCATACATATCCAAAGAACATACTGACAACACTCTGTTTTCAGCCTCATTTTTTGCATGTATAGTTGCTAAAATTTCAGCCATAGTGTCATTAATATTCAGCCCATAAAAGATGCCTAAAATGCCATCATTTTCAGCTAACAATCCCAATGCTCTCAGTTCCTTAGTAGTCTATTTCATAGATACGCGTTTAGCCTTGCACATAGCTTCCATAGGCTTAAACCAACATGAACTATTTATTGTAAACTGAGAACAACCGATAGGAAATACATGCTTCATTTCATCAAGAGGCGAGTACACCCTCTGAACAGCACTACTGTAGCCCCGCATTACAGTAGTGCTTGATGAAAATCTAGGTCTTTAAATTCCCTTGCATTTGGAGCCAAAGGAGACTCTCGAAGTGTATCCCGATTTCTAGGATGATTAACACAAACAGTAAGAAATTGGACTGCTTTCCTTCCATCCTTGCTTCTGACTCTTGCATAAGCAAAACCATCATCAAGCACCTTTGTTTCCATACGCACTCCTGTAATATAGAGATGTCCCAAAAATCACTGCATATGAGGAATTATCTTGTAAAAAGAAGTGTTGATCTTCTTGTACATCACCAATTGTCACTTTTACATTAGGACATGCAGCATAAAGCTCTCCCGAAGAATTATTTGCAGCCCTCATACGCCAACCATGATCAATATCTATAGACCATGCACCATTTTCATACAATCCATGCTCAATGACATGTATCTCAAACCCATGGTCAAGTAAAGCAACACAAGGAGTTTCACATTCCCCTATTTTCACTACCATTTCAGTGGTAGTCCTAGCCCAATGATGTCTTGTGTAGTGACTTCGAGGAATAAATCCTAGAGTCTCTTCCCCATACCGTTGCATTTGTCTTACTCCACCATGCATATTGCTACAAGACAATGCATATTCAACCACTTTCTTCTCTTTTCCACATGTTGTCCGCTGATTAGTAGCATCTTGCATAGACAATCTTGTACTTACTTCATGCTCACATTCAGCCCAAATACCAACAAACCAGTTTCCTCTTCAAATTGTAGCAATGCACTAGTGGTATCACCAAGAAACTAAGGCTTCCTCTTAATTATGTCAATGATCTCATCATGAAATTCTCGTTTGGCAATGCCAAGCACCTCTCCCAAGGTGAATTCCACCCAACTATTTAAGATCCGTTCTTCAAGAACCTTCTTACGATCTATGGCTATCTCAATTTTAGACTACAACTTATATCCTAGCTACTTGCCCTTCTTTTTTCCCTCTTGTTTGTTATCTTGTTTTTGCTCCTGACTGACCTCTTCCATAACATGCTCGGGAGGTGTTTGTTTTGCGGCTTTAGGCTGATCCACACTTCTTCTTGTCATTCTTTTAAATGTCCCTGCAATATCTTCATCTCTTTTTCATTTTTATTCCACAAGTACATACGTGTTTTTTACCTTTGCTAAATATGCATACACTGAATATGCATCTACCGATGATTCCCAACTAGTTATGCCACGAATGTCTTGTCTTGCATGAGACTTTTCACAATCAGTAACTTTTCTCTTTTCAGATGCATGTAAAGCATGTGTCCATATTTCAGTCTTTGGACCAACCATCACTTGGCCATGCATTCAAAGTAGAAGCATGTACTGCCACATAAGCATTTCGGACAGCCAAGTCTTCCAACAACTTCTGCATACCTCTCTTTCCAAAATTCAAAGCAAGAGGAAATCCCGTTTCTTGTGCATGGATCTTGCCATCTTTCCAAAAGATGAGATGTCATGCCAAAGCCTCCTGATAGGTAGCACAATCCTTTCTCTCATGATGCAAACTGTCACACCACATATATCTTTTTCCTGGCTTAGGGGCTACTGCGCATCCCCTTTCCTCTTGTCCTTTTTCATCCAATTTTGCAACCTTCAATTGAAGATCCCACGTCCCTTTGACCTATTCATCTAAGACATCTTCCCTAATAACAGAGGGAGCAATAGTAGGTATAGCCATAGGGTTAGCCATAGAAGTAGGTGGCTTACTAGATACATCAACTATCTTGCTCGTAACAGTGGGCAAGCTAGAGACATGCATTCTTTCTCTTCTTCTATGCTCCAAGTGCAGTAACAGCTTCCTTGACATGTCTCCACTTTGTTTTCAAACATGTCTCTATAGTCTGATCCTCCAACAAATCATCAAGCTTCTCTTGAAGCTCAGGATCAGCTGCCTGTAGAAACAATTCAATTTTTTGGCTTGCAAGAGCTTGTTGTTCTGCAAGATCCAACTACTCAAATCGACTTTCAAATTCTCTTAACAATTCTATAGCCACAAGACCCTTATTGGGTTGTAAAACCCACTCCTGAAAAGTCTTGTACATAATCAAACTAGTATCTTCAATATAAAATTCTTCCCTGAGTGTCTTCTTGAAAGCTACCCAGTCAGCATCCTACAAGTATAATTCAATAATCTGTGCTTTCAGTTCATGTACAGTAACACATACAAAATACCGGCTCCATGCAAATTGAGTCGCCTCAAAGAATTCCATCTTCTGAGCATAGGTATGTACATATGCAAATACATTCCTGCCATTGAATAACTTCACCTCACGCTCAACTTCTTGCAAAGCATTCATTACAACACTTTCTATTTGGGCAGAAGCTTGCATCACCTGTTGTTGTTGTTGAACTTGCATAAGCATATTCATATTTTGCACCAACTATTGCAAAACATCACTAGAGATTGTGTTCAATGATTCTCCCATCTTGTCTTTCCTTCTTCTAACGACCTTTCATATCGGGTTCACCAATGTCAGAGGGGTTTCTGTCGAATGGTTAAATCCACCAGGGATCAAAGGTAGAAGGAAGTAGAGATAGGAGATGGAAGAGATGAAAGAGAATAGACAAGAGTTAAACATGAAAAAGACAAAGCACAATGAAGTGAATCAATATGTATTGAAAGAACCTGGAATCTTTGCACTACTCAGAAGCAATTTTCAAGCATTAGATCTCTTGGAGCTTCTTCTAGAACAAAACGTGCATCAAAATTACAGCTCCTTCTCTCCTTCTCGGAACCCAAATCTGATGGCTCCGTTGGCTCTAAAAGGGGGTTAAAACCGCAGGACACTTGATCACAGATCTCCAAGATCACTCCTTCTTCTTCTTCTTTTAGTTCAAAGTGCAGTTTTCAGCCTGTTTACGACAATCTCAGCGCGTGCGATTTCATCAATCTGACCTTTTTTATGAAAAACCTATAATTGGCTGAAAAAGTAACTAGCTTTTGCATGCCATCCTAATCTAGAAGCTTTTTTTTTTTGATTTTTTATAATAAATAATATAAAAATAGGCTAAAATGATCAAAAAATCTAGTATTTTTGGATAATCCATGCAACTCACACTAGTACTAATGACTCAGATCACATTGACTCTCTTGATTAATAAGAAGTCGGATGATGATGCATTCCCCAGAGTTTTTCACATCGTGTCCACATAGTGGCACGACAATGGCATGAAGAGAATTCATTGATGAAGTGGACCATGGTATCATACAAATTTTTTTATGTGAAAATAAGGGCCTCTTCATATGTAGTACAATGTGGATTGTAGATTATCGGGAAATCGTACCGGCCATGGACATTGTGGTCAAATCCACTCCTACCCTTTGAGGGTATGGCATGAATGTTTGGTTGTTTTGCTCGAAGGGTTGAGTGTTGCAAAAGGCCATCCAAGTGTCCATGTTCACGTCACAAATGGCATTCATAACCAGGCACAGACCTCGGCACTTCAAAAACTTTGTTTTGCCAAAATTCAACATCTTTGGTTCGCCATAGAGTGGGGTTCTATTCTCTCTCCTTCAGCCACTTCTCCCCAAGCCTGCCTCTGATATTAATCACCTCCTTCACCACCTTGATGGGAAAAGCTCTATGCAGGGTGGTGGGGAATTGGAAATTAAAATCAATGGGGTTCCTGGCCATTTCTTGCCATTCCTAGATCACAAGGTCGGCGTGGAAGCTTGCTGGGGACTCGTCCTTACATGATGGGATAGGTACATGTGATGCTATTACTCCTTTGGCATTCCATTTTCTTCTTGTTTCCTCCACCATTTTTTTTCTCCTCTCTCTCAGTGCCGCCTTTCTTTGTGCGGAGGTATCTACTTGTTACTACTCATCTGGTCGTGGGGGAGGAGGCGGTGGGACAAGCTCTTCCTCCTGTGGTCCCATTTCAAAGTTCATTCAGTCTCCTCCTCCTCCCTTGTCCCTTGGTGTACCCCTTCTGTGAAGCCAAGTGTGTCAACCTCTTGTGGGGTTAGGCGTGCCAGCAGGAGATAGTGGTGCTACTCTTTAAGGCTAAGGCCAACTCCCATGGGTTGTGGCGGCATGTGTAGGCCTACTCTCATGGCCATGCATACTGTTCCTATATTCTTCTTTACGGCTTCTATGGATTCTCCTTCCTCTACTTGTGTGACATCCAGTAAGGTACTCAAGAAGATGCGTTGCTGAGTTTGAAAGCCCACTTGGGCAGCCTCTGCTCTGCTTTCAGCGAGTACTTTGTCTTTCTTCACTTGAGCTAGATGGTGCACCAAGTTTTTCACCCTCCTTTCATTGCAGATTGCCCACTCTTCTGCTCTCTTCTTGAGTTCTTCACGGCCTTCCCCTTGCCTCCAAGCCAATACCATAAGCCTTTGTTCTTGATCTTCAATTTCTCTTTTGAGTCTCTATTGGTCCTCCTGTTCCAAGGCTGCCTCTTGTCTCAATTTTTCTATTTTTTTGTGTAATCTGAGAGTCTACTCTTGTCTATATGCTTCCAATGTTGTAGTAGCATCCCTGAGATTTGCCATTTCAGAATGTAGTTCTTTACATAGCTCTCCCAGGTCTGCAATGATTTGCTGCATCCTCATGAAGCTTTTCTTTTCTTTGGCCAACCTTGCCTCCCACCATCCGGCATCTCCTTCCTTTCTTCTGAGTGCGTCTCTTAGCTTGTATATTTCTTTTTGGTGCATGGCCACCTATTTGGTCTTTTCCAGCTGGAAGACGGCCACCGACTCCTTCTTAGCTTCCAACTTAGCCACTTCTATTCTCTTCTCCTCCTTAGCTTTTTCTAATTGCGACAACAGCTCTTTGACATACTCATCATAGTCAGTAGTTGGCATCATCGTTGTAGAGATGGGAGTCGTGGAGGTTTCCAATATTTGTCATTTTAGGTCTTGTCTTGATTCAGCGTCTTACTGCCGTCAGTCTCTTCTGCCCAATGGTTGTGGTTTCCACACTCCTCCTTTGTATGAGTTCCTTATTGAAGTACTGCACCCATGCCATGAGATTGCTGGTATCTACTATGGTCAAGGTGCCTTGAGTGGGCATTGCTACTACGGTGGTGGGTATCAAGAGGGTTGGGATGGGGTTGATAGGGGCTTTGCCCTTGCTATCGATGGCATCATGTCTGGCACCTATGCACTTGGGCTTGGGCCTTCATCTCTTCGCGGACTCAAAGCACCTAGCATGTCTAGCCTACTTTGTTGTTCAATAGACAAGCACATGGCTAGCACAATGTCCTCCTCTTCCTTCCTCTTTTATTCCTCCTCCTTTTCAGTGGCCTTTCTCTTTATCTCTTCTTCGGCTCTTTTTGACTCTACCTCTAGCCTCTCAAACTCTTCTGTCTCTGTCTTCTTCATTTCCTTTGTCTCTTGCTTCAACTCTTTCTTGGCTTTCTGCAAATCCTCTTTCTCCTTTTTCTTCCCTTCTTCCTCCTTCTTGTCATGTGTCGTCTTCTTCTTAGACTTCTTTGATTCTCTTCTACTGGACTGAGCTTCTTGCTCTCCCTCATCTTCACTAATTGCCCTCTCACTTGATTGTTCTCTGTCATGATGAGGAGGTGACCTATTAGGTGTTTCATCCACTCCCTCCTCTCCATCTTGTGCCTCCTTTATCGCTTCTTGGATGAGAGCTATATAGATTCCTCCATGCCCAATGAACAAGGCTTTAGCTAAAGGCTTCTTCCTTTCGGCTCCTTTTGATGCTAGGGACTCTCCACCGCCGGTCTACTTCCAAGGGCTAGTGCTTTAGTGGATTGGTCAATGGTTTTTCATACCTAGCTATTCCAATCCACCTCGTCCAGCGAGTGGGCTGCCAACTCTCCAAGATGGCCACGCTGATCCTATGCACAAGCAAGTTGTATCTTTGGTTGGAGAAGAGGGAGTCGATCACCTTAGCCTGCAATCTCACCTCAGAGTTGGGGATGTCCTGGATGCTTATGCCATCGTTTGTCAAGGCGTTCTCCTTTTTCCTCTTCAGAATGGCATGAATATCTCTCTTTTGCCTCTTTTCCACCTTTGGTTCCAATCCCAATGCCTTCTCTACCAAGGTCTTACTGAGTGGGACCTACACTTGTTTGGTTCCTTCTCTACTCCCCACAGTTACTATCCCACACTCCTCGTCAAGGTCGTATATCCTTAACAATTCCACACACTTAGTGTGATTGCGGGCTCTTGTTTGATATTTTCGATGTACTTGGCAAGGTTGCACTATTCTATAACCCTCCTGACAACCTCCTCATTGGCCACCACCTCTTTGATGTTGTGAATACTCTTAGTGTGGTCGTGGGCTCTTGTCTGATATTTTCGATGTACTTGGCAAGGTTGCACTATTCTACAACCCTCCTGACAGCCTCCTCATTGGCCACCATCTCTTTGATGTTGTGAATGCTCCTAAATTTGAGCTAGTTGTAGGCCCAGTTTTCAAGAGAAAGGCCATACTTTGCTCTTTCCTCTTCTGTGGAAGGGAAGGCGATGGGCTCAATCTTGCTACTGTAACATCTTTAGCTCCTATCATGAACCATGGTTTATCATTAGTGCTTTCCAAAATAGTTACTTGCTGGAAGAAAAGACTTCATACTTGTTGAATTGAAACGTTTTTAGTATAGAAATAGACTTTCCCTTCAAGCTTTATTTCGAAATTTTGTGACATTTTCCTCAATCTCTAGTTAATGTTTTCCTTCCTTTTCTGTTCTTAGGTGTGGATTGAGGCTTTTAAGGTATGTTTTTCCTTTTCCTGTTTTCCTTATGTGTTTGATTTGATTTTGATTCACCTTACCCCCACCTCCTCAGAATTGAGAAGAATCCATACTAGGATTGAAGGGTAGAGAGTATAGGTAGTTCAAACATGGGTCTAGTGTTTTACTTTTGCAAGAGCCAAGCATAGAAGTTTGGATTATATTCCATATGAGCATATCGGTCCATGTTGAAGGGTCAGATGCCTACTTGGGTGATGCAAGTAAGCACATTGAGCGAGAAGTCATCGGAGTCCACACGACTAGCAATGTGCAGTTCCTCCTCGGTGAGGATACGATCTAAGTAGGGGTGTCCCTGAATGTGTTCTTCCATGGGTTCAGTCACTAATGGTCATCTATACCCTATAAGAGGTTAGAGTTAGGTCGTACTTTGATGTTTTAATGGTGCATCATTGCTCAGCATTTGTCATAATTTGACATCCTTCAAGCTCCCATTGAAGGTGAAGAGTGTACCATTTCCTCAAGAAGGGGGAGTTGCTCTAGCAGCAAGTTGTTTCAAGTCTTCTATCTCATGATCATTGGCATAAGCTGTGCGCTTGTCATATGAGGTGATGAGGCATTGTTTCTGTGTTTGTTGGTGGGAAAGATCGGTGGCAATCAGCTCCTTAGATGCCTTGGAAGCCTTGACAAACACAAATTCTGATTCTTCCCAAGAACAAGGGAGTGTTCATACTTTTGCTGCTATAGGCTCGTCCAAGAGTCCCAATCCTAAGCGGTCATAACTTTTAGCAAGTGACATGAAGGTGGCATCTAATCATCTAAGATAGGCAACCAAGTCATCCCATGTATTCTCTGCTAAATCTAGGGCCACAGTCAAAATTGATCGTCGCTCATACGAGGGTCTAAGGCCAGTGGGGGGTTGGGGTTTGAAAGAACTAGATGGTGGCCGGTTTGGTTGTTCTTCCTGAGCTTGCGATTGGGCCTTTTGTACATCAGGGTGTGGACTAAGGGCTACTACTAATAGTGCACTGTGACATTTGGGTGATGTTCCATGAGTTGTAGGACTAGTCATGGCATGTGTGTGGGTGGCAAGCTGTGGTTTGGGTCAATAGACTCGCTCAGTCTTCACTGGTTTGTGTGTTGGTGATTTTGAAGGCTTTGAATCTAGAGGCTTTTGCGGCCTTGGCCATGGATGTGTTATGTGGCCTTATGTGGTCAAGCTTAAGGGCGGCATTCAATTACTACCTTTTGGCCATTTTGGCCTTAGGAATCCATATCCATGCATTACCCTTGTAATAGCCTTGTGCTTGCAATAGGGTCTTGGGGACCCATCGCAGCTTGACCAAACGTCGATGTCTATAGTTGCGTCTTGGCCTTTTAGGGTGCGAGGTGGGGTTCTTAGTCTTGCGGGGCTGTGGGTGTCTGCCCCTAGGTGGCAGTTGTTGCCGTTTAGGCATCCATTGAAGCTTTGGCTCATGGGCCTTAGCTTTGACTTCAATGATTTGCTGGTCTTGAGACTTGGTGGGTTGTGACGAAGCACTACCCCCCTCCTTAAACTTGGCAACAGGTTTCTCTACTAGTTGCTTTGCAGACTTGGAAGGAGCCACACAGTCCTTGTTGAAAGCTATAACTCTACAGACATTGCCCATGGCTAGGTGGATATGCTAAGACTCGTAGTTTCCATTACACATAGAAGATCATCGGCATGCTTTCAAACTCAATAGAATTTGCATCCTTGCACTTTCCCAAGAGTGCATATGATCAACCCCCATATAGGCTGAGTTTAGCATTAGTGGGTTGTAACTGCAGTTTGCCAATTTGGATCCAATGATCATGAGTTAAGACATCAAGGTTAGCTCCCTCATCGATCATTGCATTGAAGGTGCATGTGTGCTTGGCAGTGACCGTTATGCTTAGGTAGGCTAGTTCTACAGCTTTCTCATCCTCATCGTCCATGTCAGTGATGGTGGCTACTCGTACATTGACAGGGGACTCTAGCATTGGAGGCTCATGATGTGAGTGTGTGGAAGGGTTATACTTCTTTATGTGGCTGCCATTGAAGAAGCCTATGCCCTCACCTTCCAAGGTTTCAAGTTCCACGTTACCAATTTAGCTAATGGCCCAAACCCTGAAAGGTCCTAATCCCCTAAACTTCATTTTTTGTTTATGTCCCTTGATTGAGTACAGTAGTACTAAGTCGCCATGTTCAAAGTCTCACTACTTGACATGCTTGTCAAACCAGCTTTTGCATCTTGCCTTCTTGCATATTAGTTCATGGGTGGCTAGAATTCGAGTTTCCGATAAGTGTTCAAGCTCAATCAGGCGTTCCGTCCATGCTTCCTTCCCATCCCATATCTCTTGAAAGGCTATCGTCAAGCTAGGAATGAAGAACTCCAAGGGTAGAATTGCCTCAGTTCCATAGGTCAACAACCTAAAGGGAGTCTGACTCACAGTCATTTTATAAGCCATGTGGTAGGCCCACAAGGCCACCATCAACTACTTTGGTCAAGATGTTCACCAAGATTTTATTTGTGGATTCAGCTTGGCCATTTGCTTGAGGGTAATAAGGCAAAGATTTTCTATGGATGATTAGGAAGGTGGATAGGAGATGAGCTCATAAAATATGTGCGATCTAGAGCATGGCAAAGGCAGAAGCTATGGAGGATGGAAGATAAAGACACAACTCATGTTGACATGACAATGTAGATAATTGTTACACAAGTGAATCAGGTTTCAAGATTGAGACTTGAACTCATAAACACAATCTTGTGTATGGACAACAATGACACAAACACTTGATAGAAAGAGACAAGTACTATTGCATTATCATATATGAAAGTGATAGTTCAAGTACATCATTATATAAAGTCTTTGGTAGCACTTAACATCCACTGTGCATATGGGATCTGTCTCTCTTCCTAGAATGGATTGCATCTTCCTAGCCTAGCTGTTCCATACAAAGGGACTAAAGTAGGTGTGATTGCAAATATCTCAACGCCCCTCCTTAATCACAACCTGAAAGTACGAAGTGTGTAGAGGATTTAGTGAGAGCAACACCTGCAAAGTGTGGGCACACCATAAACATGGCAAAACACCAGAGGCTATCGCAGAAAAGGCTAAGTGTGGGTACCACAAACATGATGGACATCTAGAGGCTATAGCAGGGGCCTTAAAAAGTGTACAGAGGTTGTAGTACAAGGATAAATGAGGAGTTTACAAGTTTATTTTTGAGACATTAGGGCTAGGAAATACAAAACTAAAAAAGTCTATCTGAATAGAAGGACTGATGAGGTTTGTCCTTCTCTTGGTGGTCTTTTTCTTCTTATTCCTTTGCTCCATTTTCTTCTTCTTCTTTAACTGCAACAAGATAGGCTTTTTGGGACCTCTTTCTTGCATGGCAAATCTTCGCGGTGTGTCCGGTCCTTTTGCAAAAGTCACAGAAGAGCTGATCCTTCTTGCCTTTGTACCTGTTGCCAACATATAATGCATGCTCATCTTTAGAGGTCCTTGGTTCTTCCTTAGTTTTTAGCTTATTTTCCTCTTCTAACAGTGATGCTTGGATATCAACAAGTTCAGGATTTGGCACGTTGATTAAAGTTATTGATACATTATTATATTCAGGAGGCAAACTCTTAAGTAGAACACCGATGCAAACATCTTCTTCCATCTTAATGTTGATTCCTACAAGTTGGGTTAAAAGTCCTTCCATGTAATTTAGATGTGTGGCAAGTGATGTGCTGGACTTCATTTCAAGCCTGAAAAACTCAATCAAGAGACCATAATTTGATGATTTAGACTGTGCACAGAACAAGGTGTCAAGTCTCTTTCATGTATCCTGTGAGGTCTCACAGTTATCCACATGGTGGATATAGATGTCATCTAGCTCCAGTTTGATAATGGCCTGGGCCTTATCATCATTCTTTTGCCAAGTTACAGCAAGATCCGCATCACGAGGCTTATTTTCTTTTTGAGTGGTAATGGCCCAGAGGCCCTTCTTCATCAGGATGAGTTTGATGTGGGTCTGCTAGGTGTGAAACCTGACTCCTTTGAAGCGAGTAGTTGGAGAGTCTTTGCCATGTTACAGTTACAGGATCTAGAGCATGGCAGTGAGTTATGGTGGATGGAAGGAGAAGTGTGGACTCATGATGGAGAAGACAAAGACACTGTTTGTTACACAAGTGAATTAGGTTCCAAGATTGAGACTTGGACTCATAAACACAATCTTGTGTATGTGGACAATGACACTGACACTTCACTGGAAAGAAAAGAGTACTATCATTGCATTAAGAAAAGGAAGCAAGTACAATGCTTTATAGGAAAGTAGGAAACTGTAGTAGGCACCACTGTGCATATGGGATAGGTTAGCCTGCATGTCCTTGGCCCTGAAGCTCCATACAAAGAGGCTGTTTAGTGAGTGTGATTTCTGAATCTCAACACCCCTCCTCAATCACAACTAGAAAGGCACAAAGTGTGTAGAGGCTGTAATGAGAACCACCTGCAAAGTGTGGGCACACCACAAACATGGTAGACACCAGAGGCTGTCATAGAAAAGGCTAAGTGTGGGCACCAAAACATGATGGACATCCAGAGGCTATAACAGGGGACTCACAAAGTGTACAGGGACTGTAATGCCAAGTTACATGAGGAGTTTACAAAGCTTATGGCAAGAAGCATTAGGGCAAGGAAATACAAGGCTTTTAAAACAGTCTATCAGAGTAATGAGAGTAGAAGGACTGATGAGTCTTGTCCTTCCGATCCTGGTGGTCTTCTTCTTCATCTTCTTCTTCATCTTTTGGTCCATGGTCTTCTTCTTCTTTCACAACTGCAAGATAGGCCTTTTGGGACCTCTTCCTAGCATGACAAAACTTCTCAGTATGTCCGATCCTTTTGCAGAAGTCACAGAAGAGCAGTTCCTTTTTACCTTTGTATCTGTTGTTTACATATAACATTTGTTCATCCTTTGAAGTGCTAGGCTCTTCTTTGCTTTTAAGTTTCTTTTATTCCTCTAGTAGAGAGGCTTTAATATCAACAAGTTGAGGATCAGGCATATTGGTTAGAGTGGTTGATACATTATCATAGGCAGGAGGCAAACTTTTTAACAAGACACCAACACAAACATCTTCATCCATTTTTAGCTTTATTCCTACAAGTTGAGTAAGCAGGCTTTCCATGTAGTTCAGATGGGATGCCAGGGATGTATGAGGCTTCATATCAAGTCGGAAAATTTCAATTAATAGACCATACTTAGACGACTTTGATTGTGCACCAAATAGGGTATCAAATTTATCCCAAGTGTCATGGGACGTGTCACAGGCATCCACATGATGGATGTGCCTTGTCGTCCAATTCCAGTTTGATGATGGCTTGTGCCTTGTCATCATTCATCTCGAGGTTTCTTCTCTTTGCTATTTGTGATGCTTCTTCATCAGAATGAGCTTGATGCGGGTTTGCCAAGTGTGGAACCCGACTCCTTTGAATCGAGCATTTGGAGAGTCTTTTCCCATGTTGAGATTGCAAGATCAGCAGCAAATCAACACCAGAATTCTGAGATTTTATCAGTAGAAGAGCAGATTGCAATGTGTCAAGAGACACAGTTAATGACAATGTGAAAACACACTATGTCAGTGTTGATGTTGAGCTTGATTCTTCTTAATTCGGGATCGTTTGGTCATTCTTCAATCTTCTCAGGTCCTTCCCCTCCTTGATTTGGTGCTGGAACAGTAGCTCAGAGTGGCAGTGGGTTTCTCCAGGTGGCAAGAGAGAAAAAAATGATGAGATTTTTGAGCTTTGATGAAACTGGCTATGGCTGACAGTTTAGGGTTTCAGATAGGGGCCTGGTTTTTTGCAGATTGCAGAAGCTATGGTTGATCATTTCCAAAACTTTTTTTATGGAAATGTAGCTCTTTCCAAGGCCTATCAAAGCCCTATGATCTTCGTCAGCATCGCGACGTGTGCAGGCGGAATTCAATGTACAAATCAGTAGCAGCGCAGTCTGGACAGCGACGATGAATTTTCGCAATGCTGGAGTTACAAGTCACCAATGTTATGGATTGAGGTGTTGGGATGAAGCGCCTTGAAGTGAGGGACAATTTCTCAGAAGGAATCAAGTGAAGATATGCCTTGTAAGTGGAGATCCAGCTCCTCCAACAGAGGTAGGTTGCAGGTTGGCTACGGCTGCCAAGGGGTAGAGAGTGAAAATGGAGTTGGAGATGAAGTCAAACACTTGAGCTGAGCTGGATAGAGATTGTGAGAAACTGAGAGAGCAGAGAGAGGACCTAAAACATGCTAAGCCATGCTCAGCTACGCTCTGATACCATGTTACAGTTACGGGATCTAGAGCATGGCAGTGAGTTATGGTGGATGGAAGGAGAAGTGTGGACTCATGATGGAGAAGACAAAGACACTGTTTGTTACACAAGTGAATTAGGTTCCAAGATTGAGACTTGGACTCATAAACACAATCTTGTGTATGTGGACAATGACACTGACACTTCACTGGAAAGAAAAGAGTACTATCATTGCATTAAGAAAAGGAAGCAAGTACAATGCTTTATAGGAAAGTAGGAAACTGTAGTAGGCACCACTGTGCATATGGGATAGGTTAGCCTGCATGTCCTTGGCCCTGAAGCTCCATACAAAGAGGCTGTTTAGTGAGTGTGATTGTTGAATCTCAACAGATGTTAGACTTATGGGAACAATAGCAAATTAACTTCAAAATTTTGAGATTTATCAGTGGAAGAGCAGATTACAATGTGTCAAGAGACACAAGTAATGACAGTGTGAAAACACACTATGAGGAGACTATGTATGTGTTAATGTTGAGCTTGAATCTTCTTTGTTTGGGGTCGTCGATCCTTCTTCAATCTTTCCAGGTCCTTCCCCTCCTTGATTTGATGCTGGGACAATAGATCAGAGTGGCAGTGTGTTGCTCCGCGTGGCAGGAGAGAGAAAATAATGAGATTTTTGAGCTTGAGTGAAAATTTGGCTATGGTGGATTTTAGGGTTTCATGATAGAGGCCTGATTTTTCTAACATTGCAGGAGCTATCGTGGATCATTTTCAAAACTTTTTAAATGGAAATGTAGCTTATGTGATGCTCTACCAAAGCCCTATCCTCCTCATCTAGATCGTGGCTCGTAGCGATGGCGGTAACAGCTCAAATGCCAGTAGGCGCAGTCCAAATAGATTTACACAATTTCATCAATGCCGATGCATATAGTGGCCAATGTCGAGCTGTGTTGTGCCACAATGATGCGCCTGGATTTTGGGAACAACTTTGTAGAAGATAGTATGAAGAGTTATGTCCTCTATTGCAAGATCCAGCTCCTCAAAGTTGGCAGGGTCTATCTGGCTATGGTAGACACACAGGGCAGCAACTGTGTAGACTCACAATGCTGAGCTATGGAGTGGCCAATGTAATCTCTTAAGTGATACAGAGAAGCCTTGGGAGTCAAGGAACAAATTTCCAGAAGAGAGCAGGTTCAGATATGACCTGTGGAGAGAGATCCAGGAGCTTCAAGTTGACAGGGTGCTACTGGCTATGGCTGCCAAGGAAGGTCAAGTAGAGATGGAGGTGAGAAATGGAACCATGAGCTGGACTTGAGCTGACCTGAGGTTAAGAGGGACTGAGAGAGTAGAGAAGGGAGTTATGTCATGCCTGGTTGGACTCTGATACCATGTCAAAGATGCGAGATCTAGAGCATGGCAAAGGCGGAAGCTATGGAGGATGGAAGATAAAGACACAACTCATGTTGACATGACAATGTAGACAACTGTTACACAAGTGAATTAGGTTTCAAGATTGAGACTTGAACTCATAAACACAATCTTGTGTATGGACAACAATGACACAGACACTTGACAGAAAGAGACAAGTACTATTGCATTATCATATATGAAAGCAATAGTTCAAGTACATCATTATATAGAGTTCTTTGGTAGCACTTAACATCCACTGTGCATATGGGATCTATCTCTCTTCCTAGAATGGACTGCATCTTCCTATCCTATCACTTCGTTTTGATGAAGTGTGTGTCTTGGTCACTAACAAGTTCAATGGAATAGTCGAATCATGAGATCACTTGCTCCCATAAGAACTTGGCAGTGATCCTTTTTTCTCGTAGCTCATACTTCTGCCCATTTTTTTAGATAATTTGTGGCAAAAATGATGTACTTAGCTTGTGAATACTGTGCCGCATGACTAATGGGTCCGATAAAGTCAATCCCTTATTTCTCAAAGGGTTTTCATGCAATGATTGGGCTTAGCTCCATGTGATCCTTACAAATAGGGACCTTAGTCTATTGGCACTCATCACAGTGCTTCATGAACCATACTACATCTCAAAAAAGAGTAGGCCACCATAGCTGGGACTGTAGTACTTTGCGGGTTGTCGTGTCTCCACTGCAGTGTCCTCCTGCAATTCCGTAGTGTGCTTGTGAGGACATCATGCATTCCATGCTCACACATGTATCTGGGCAACAACCTGTCTTGCCCAACCTATAGAGTTGGCCTGCTACTATCAACTGATAGGCTTAGATCTTCAAGATGATTCGCCTAAGTCGGCGAGCCTTTTCTATTGGTCATTCAGGTAGTCCATGCTCAAGCACTTGGACTATGTCATATCATGTCGGCTTTAAACAAATCCCTTTCACTGAATAAGTTGAATAGATGTGCATCTGGCAGTTTGCCTATACAATGCCTTGTCCAATAGCTTCTCCTATGGGGATGCGAGACATATGGTCAGCCATGTAGTGCTACTTCCCCTTACGTATCACCATGGTGAAGTAAAATTCTAAAAGCAAAAGTAGCCATCGGGCGATGAGCCATGTAGCACAAGGTTTATTAACAAGATATAGCAAGGGTTGATGGTCAACAAAGAGGGTAAGAGGCATAGCCAAAATATAATGCAAAAATTTCTTTACAACAAATACCATAGCCAAACCCTCTCTCTCCACTTTTGAGTAAATAATTTTGGTCTCAGTGAGTTGTGTTCACCAGACTGGCACAACATAGCTCCTACAACAAATTTCAAAGTGTCAATGTGCACATGGAATATGAGTGTCCAATCTAGGGCTCATAGAATTGGTGCAGCGGTCAGAGCCTTTTTTCAGTTCCTCATATGCATGTTGGCATTCCTTGGTCCATTCGAATATGATCAATAGCTTGTATAGAGGTCTAGCAATCAATGCATAGTTTAACACAAACCCCCGATAATACCCTATATAGCCTAGAAATCACTGAACGCCTTTGTAATTAGTTGGAGGTAGAATATCAATAATGACTCTAACCTTCAAGAAGTCCATGGCAATGTCGTTCTTCAACACTACGTGCCTTAGGATTCATCCGTTCTTTACCCAATACTGGCACTTCAAGGGGTTCAACGAGAGACAATATAGTCAACACCATTCAAAGACCACTCGAAGTTTGTTGTCTAAGTGTTCCCTCCAAGTAGAGTGAACGCACGTCATCTACGAAGACCTCTAACTCCTTCATAAGCATGTCTTTGAATATAGTGCACATAAGTCATTGGAAAGTAGCTGGCACGTTAGTCAACCTGAAAGGCATGATCATGTCATTTTTCCTTATTTGTGCCCTGTTTGGACCTGTTTTATAGCAGCAAACCCTACCCTTTTCTAATCCAATTTATTACTCCTAACCTAACTTAAATGCAAAAAGAATCAAAAGTAAAGTACTGAAATAATTTCTCCTACTCTTCCAATCATCAAACCGCCAAAATAACCAAAATACTTACTTGTTGTGAAGATTTAAAAACCCAAAACTTCCTAGCTATCTCAAGCTCTGATTTGGGGATGAAACCCTAACTTTGATGTTCAATTTGACATGCGTAAGCACTCAAGCTTGAATCCGTTGGTCTCGACAATGGAACCAAAATGTAGAGGCAAGCTCACACTTAACCGCCAAGACCCACAAACCACTTATTGTTCAAGCGTTTCAAGCAAGCACATATAGCTATCTCTCACCTAGTCGATGTGCCTTTAATCCTACCAGAGTGTAGTGAGCTTACCTCGATGCCCGAATGAGTTGCCTTCTCCCTCAAGCATACTGGTAGCTCCACGATTCTTGATGCAAGCTCAAGCCTCCACCTCCAAGCTCCATCCTCCATAGTTGCGTGCGAGATAAGAGAAGAGAAGAGAATAAGAAGAGAGGAGATGGTAGAGGGCTTCACCTCCTTGATCCCTCACTCTCACACACTCACTCCCTCACACTCTCACACTCCCTCTCTCAAGCACACACAAGCAAGCAAAGAGAAGAGAAGAAGAGAAGAAGAAGAGACTCTTGTTGCCACACACCAAAGAATGAGCTCTCATTCACTTTTTGAACTTTATATACATGCCCTAAAATCCCATAGATGGTCATCCCCTTTTTTACATGACCAGCCATTATGGCAAGGCCCTCTTTTCCATTCCCTTCTATTTAGCCTATTTCTTTAGCATATGACCATCTACCCTTTTACAAGTTGCACAGGAGGGAGCCTAGCGCTCTTTTACAAAAATTTTGGGGTGCCTTCCACTTAAATGTGATTTTGCCTTTAACTTGATTTTAGAAGCCGCATCCTTGTGCCTTTGCTTGTTCTCAATTCTACTCCTTTCATTGCATCTGTATTTTACTACTTTTTTTTCCATCTCGAGCTAGAGATGGGGTTAACACATTGATGACTTCATCCTCGTCTTCTTTGATGATATCTTAGCATATTCCAAGAATGAAGAAGACCATGGACCTCAACTGCGAGTAGTTCTTGAAACAATGAGAGCCCACAAATTGTTGAGATGGAAAGCTCAACACGTGCGACATTGATGAGATGGACCGCCTGACTAGATGGGTCTGCACATCTACACTTAGCACGTTGGTGGTCATTATGATACTCACATGACCACTGACTTATCACTTATTATATTTATTTTGTTACACCTACCTACAGCTGGCAGAGATATAGCGCTAGTCGATTAGTGTAGTCGGTTATGCACTGTTTGACTTAGAAGGCCACTTTCCTTTTATGTTGTATCTTATCTATACTTTGTGTACATTGTATAGTGTATGGAAGAAGAAGAATAAACTAGCAAGAAAACGTTTTGGCCTCCATCTCTCTTCTTATGTTCTTGAGTGAGCTTCCTCTTGTGTATATAGTGTGTGTTTGGCGCAGCAGCTCAAGCAAATCCCCCACCACGCGATTCTTGACATGGTATCAGAATCGCGTCACTAAGAGAGGCTGATCTCGAAGGCTGAAGTGAAGGAGAAGAAGTAAGGTTTGAGCAAGCAAGCCACGGAAAAGAAGCTCTTCCATTTTTCCACTCTCTCTCTTGGATAGTGCCTGTGGAGGCACCGGAAGCAGGGTCGAGCAAAAATCTCCAATTGCTGTGAGATTTGGTGTGCGAGCAAATCACTGTATATTCTATAGATGAGCCCTATAGGGCTTTCCTGCATTTATTTTTTGGCGTCTGAGGCTATTTCAGGCCCTGTTTTAGAGCCGCAATGTTGCGGACAATAGTTTCAGGATACACTGTGATTTCGGCTGTATTGACCGAAAGTGGGTGCACAGGTTACAGATTGTGAATCTGTAATTTTTGAGGTGTTTGCAAGAAGCAAACATAAGGTTTATCTGCAAACAGGTTGCAAATTACATGTACTATTGAGCAATCATCAAAGTGAAAAAGATTGCTTAGTGTACTGTTGTGCACGTGTTGTGCAAGATTACAGAAGACTAGCTTGCTGTGTTGTATCCTTATTTGTGATAATGGCAGAAAATAGTGGAAATCCCATTATCGAGAAGCTTGATAAGAACAACTATCCTTCATGGAAGTTCCATGTGATGAACTTCCTCATTGGAAAGGGCCTTTATGAGTTTGTTTCAGCTGAAGAAAAGAAGTTAGAGCTAGGTATCCCTCCGACTGCAGATGAGTTAACAGTATGGAAAGTGTGGAATGCGAAAGACAAAAAGGTGATGTACTAGCTATCTACAATTATTGATAATACTATGCTGGGACATATCAGGAATGCAGAAACTTCACATGCAACTTGGACAATTTTTGAGAGCATGTTTTCAGTAAATACAAAGGCACAAAAGATTCAACTCAAGCAAGAGTTGAATGCCTTGAAGAAAGGGAAAATGTCTGTCAATGAGTATGTATTGAAGGTGAGGAGCATTGCAAATGCTTTAGCAACGATTGATGCAATGCCGGATGATGATGATTTGGTTTCATCCACTCTGAGTGGCCTTAATAATGAGAAAGACTGGAAATCATTTGTTACTTCAGTATATGTACGGAAGCCATTTCTAGATTTTGATGAGCTGTTCTCTCTGATGATTACTGAAGAGATCAATATGCAAGGTGATTCGTCTGAAAGAAATGGTGAACAGGTCCAAGCATTTAACTCAAGTTCAGGAAGGGAACGTGGTAGATCCTCTTTGAGAGGTCGTGGTATGGGACGTGCTGGCGATAACCAACAAAACAGGTTCAATCCAACAGTTTGGTGAAATGCAGGTTTCTGGAGGCAGATGAAACTTTAGAGGCAGGGGGAGCTCTAGAGGAAGAGGTGGATGGCAGAACAAAGGCTCTGGAAGTTCTACTATTTTTTGCTATTATTGTGGCAAAATAGGCCATATTGCAACCCATTGCTATGAAAAGAAGGATGATATTTGTAGTGGTAAATTGCAGTAAGGAAATTATGCATCGTCTTCACGAGATAATGAAGACAAAAATGAGCGTATGTTTGTTATGCAGCATATGATGAATGCAATTACAGGAAAGGGGACACATGATTATGTATGGTATGTCGATTCAGGTGCATCTAATCATATGACCAGTCATGTTGAATAGTTTGGAGAGATGCATGACTTACAAAACCCAAGTTATGTGTAGAGGGGTGATGATTCATGCAACCCAATTTCACACATTGGAAAGGCTCCCTTGTCCTTGTATGATGGCCAGACAAAGAGTTTGACAAATGTATTACATGTGCCATCAATTACAAAGAATCTAGTGTCTATTGGCTAAATGGCAGAGCAAGGGTTGTAGGTCTGATTCAATGCAAAAGGTTGTTTTGTAGAAGACTTTAATGATAAGTGCAGGTTGGTTGCAAAAGGAAGTAGAGTTGGTCAAATGTTCACTTTAGATGCTCGAATTCCTGTATGCTAAAGGAAAAGGAGTAGTTGCAGATATTGAAATATGGCACAAACATATTGGACATGCAAATGTGCAAAGGCTAAAATTGATGCAGTCCAGAGGATTGGTTACAAGGTTGCCTTCTTTTAGAGTTGTAGATTTGCATAAAGTCTGTGAAGCATGCTAGTTTGGTAAGTAGGCAAGACAACCCTTCTCACATGATAAAGAAGTGAGCAGAAATATACTTAATGTAGTGCATACAAATGTTTGTGGGCCTACACAAAATGTATCTCTTGGTGATAGCAAATACTTTGTCACATTTATTGATGACTGTTCAAGGAAGTTATGGGTATACTTCATGAAGGAAAAAAGTGATGTGTTTGAGCACTTCAAATCTTTTAAGGCAGCTGTTGAAACAGAAATAGGCTTAAAAGTAAAGTGCTTGAGATCATATGTAGGGGGAGAGTGCCTCTCTAATGAGTTCAGTGGCTTCTTGAGAACTCATGGGATAAAGAGGCAATTTACTTGCAGGTATACCCCACAGCAAAATGGTGTTGTAGAAAGAAAAAATAGGCATATTGCACAAGTTGCATGGGCATTAATGGCTGAAAAGAATATGCCCAAACATTTTTGGTCTGAGGTTGTCCATACTGCTCTTTACAATATGAACAGAACTCCCACAGCTGCAGTTCATGGGATGACTCCTAAAGAATGCTTTACTGGCAAGAAGCCTGATGTATCGCACTTGAAGGTATTTGGCTGTGTTGCATATGTTCATGTGCCAGCTAAGCTATGGAAGAAGCTTAATCCAAAGGCAGAAAAATGTGTTTTTATCAGATACTCTTTAAAGAAAAAAGGGTATCTCTATTATAACCCTGTCACAGGTGAGTTCAAAGTGAGCAAGGATGTTATCTTTGATGAGATGGGAAGTTGGTATACACCTGCTGGTGATGTTTTGGATTATGATAATGATCATGACAGCTATGTGCAGAAAGATAAACAAGAATCATGAAGTCTTAGTGAACCAAAAACATCATCTGGTACTACATCTACAGTGAGCCCTTGGTCTGGGAGACTAAGGAGTAGCCCCACACCTTCTGGTGGATCTATAAGTGTTGTAGGGAAGGACAAAGGAAAGAAGAAAGTGTTGGATGGTAATGATGCATCTACTAGTCATTTGGGATTTGATGGAGATTCTAGTGGTTCGCAGAATTTGGATGATGAGCTTGGCATTCCTTCAGTCAGGACACCAGGTGTACAAAGAGCTCATAGTAATGTAAAGGCTCCATTGAGTGATCCGGTGGTACGCAAATCTAGCAGGGTCAGATACCCGGTTAAAAGATTTGGTTTTGAAGGTTATGCAGCTCACCATTATGCTTATATAGTGAAACTAGTTGAGGATATTGAGCCCACTTCTTTGAGGATGTTGTTGGTCATGCTCATTGGGATGCAGCAATGGATGAGGAGATGGCTGCATTAGAAGCCAATAAGACTTTGGGATTTGGTACCCTTACCTAAGGGTAAGAAAGCTATTGGCTGTAAGTGGGTTTACAAAGTCAAGCATAATGCAGATGGTTCAGTTAGCAGGTATAAGGCTAGGCTAGTTGCAAAAGGCTATGCTCAAACATATGGCATAGATTATGAAGAGACATTCATTCCAATTGCTAGGATGGCAACTGTTAAGTGTCTGACTGCCTTAGCAGTAGCCAAAGGTTGGATTTTGCAGCAAATGGATGTTAAGAATGCCTTCTTGCATGGTGAATTACAAGAAGAAGTGTATATGGAGCAACCAACAAGTTATGAGGATTTAGAGCATCCCACATATGTGTGCAAGTTAAAGAAGGTGCTCTATGGGCTCAAGCAAGCACCTAGCTCATGGTCTGACAAGATTGGAGAGTATCTTGTCAATATTGGATTTTGTATTTTTGATGTTGATCACTCACTTTATGTGAGAAAGGTAGATGCAGGGTTGGTCACCATAGTCATCTATGTGGATGACTTGATTACTACAGGTGACAGTGACAATGGGATTACTGAAGTTAAGAACTTCTTGAAGAATAAGTTTGAGATGAAAGATTTGGGTGAGCTGAGATACTTTCTTGGTATTGAGGTGATAAGATGTGATGATGGTATATGGCTGTCCCAAAGGCAATATGGCTTGGATATGTTATCCAAGTATGGTATGACAGCATGTAAGCCTCTTTCAGTACCATTGGAGCAAAATGTGAAGTTGAGTGCCAACGTTGGGGATGAGATAGAAGACCCTACTATGTTCAAGAGGATAGTAGGGAGTTTGATTTACATGACTATCACAAGGCTAGACTTGAGCTATGCTATTGGCCTTGTCAATCAGTTTATGCAGATGCCTAGAAAGCCTCATTTGGATGCAGTTAGACGTATATTGAGGTATGTGAAGTCCACATTACATTATGGATTTTTTAATGAGGCAAGTAAGGACATACAGGTCTTTGGATACACAGATGTAGATTGGGCTGGTAGCATGTCAGACAAAAGATCTACAAGTGGATTCATGTTTTCCCTTGGTAGCAGTGCAGTAGTTACATGGAGTAGCAAAAAGCAACCTACAGTTGCTTTATCGAGTACGGAGGCTGAGTATAGAGGTGCTGCTATGGCAGCATGTGAGGTGGTATGGCTACAAAAGTTATTAGTAAGTCCAATTGTCATTCATTGTGACAACATGAGCAGTTCCATGCTAGGACAAAACACATTGAGGTGCACTACCACTTTGTGAGAGAGAAGGCGCTTACAGGAGAGATTGACTTGGTATATGTCAGCACATAGGATCAGATAGCTAACATTTTCACAAAGGCATTGGGTGTAGAGAAGCTTCAAAAGTTCCGAAGCTTACTTGGAGTTGCAGAGATAGAGTTCAGCTTGAGAGGGAGTGTTGAGATGGCAAGCTCAAGACGTGCGGACATTGATGATGGACCACCTGGCTAGATGGGTCCGCACGTCTACACAGCATGTTGGTGGTCATTATGATACTCACATGGCCACTGACTTATCACTTATTATATTTAGTTTGTTACACCTACCTATAGCTGGCAAAGATATAGCGCCAGTCAATTAGTGTAGTCCATTATGCATTGTTTGACTTAGAATGCCACTTTCCTTTTATGTTGTATCTTATCTATACTTTGTGTACATTGTATAGTGTGTGGAAGAAGAAGAAGAAACCAACAAGAAAACGTTTTGGCCTCCATCTCTCTTCTTCTGTTCTTGAGTGAGCTTCCTCTTGTGTATACAGTGTGTGTTTGGCGTAGCAGCTCAAGCAAATCCCCCCACCACGCGATTCTTGACACAAACTATATGCCAAAAAGAAGAAATGTGCCTTCTTCAAAAAGAATATTGAATATCTAGGATTCATAGTATCAGTAGATGGCATTTCACTGGATCTTGCCAAGGTCCAAGATGTACAAGATTGGCCACCCCCAACAATGGTCAAGGAAGTGCTAAGCTTTCTAGGGCTAATAGGTTGCCATAGAGTCTTCATTAAAGACTATGCCTTGATCATCGTGCCTCTCTCCGAGCTTCTCAAAAAGTGGGTCTCCATTATATGGATGTCTGCCAAACAATCTAGCTTTGAGAAGCTTAAGTAGAGTTTAGTAACCGTCCCTATTTTAAGGCTACCTAACCTAAGCAAAGAATTCGAAGTCATAACTGACGCAAGCTCTCTAGCTTTGGGTCATGTGCTTATGCAAGAAGGACATCCAGTAGCCCATGCTTCAAGAAAATTAAAGATCCACAAAAGAAACTATGCCACACATGATCTAGAACTTTTTGTTGTAATTCATGCCTTTAAACTATGGAGACATTACCTGCTTAGGAATAGGTTTTCTCTAGTCATTGATCATAAAAGCCTAAAGTGGATTTTTACTCAACTTGATCTCAATATGAGGCAATGCCAATGGATTGAGACCTTGTAGAAATTTGACTTTAAAATCAAATATAGACCAAGCAAGGAGAATTGATTGCGAATTCCCTAGTCCGTAAATATCTTCTTCATGCTCTAATCCTAAAGGAACCCTCTAGGGCAGGAACTCTTGATACAATGATTTCAATGCCCATTAACCCTCTCATAGAAATGGCTAAAGAAGAGGTAGTGAAGGATCCAAGCTATCAAAGATTGTTAAGAGTTTTTTTCGCCAAGGATTGAAATCCAAAACTCAAGACTAAGTATCAAGATTTTTCCATAAACGAGGAGCTTGCCTATTTCAGGACAAGACTATGTATTCCTGCAAGTCAAGAACTCAAAAAGAAAATACTTTGGGAAGCTCACAATTCTCCATTTTTGAGTCAACTTGGTTATGCTAAGACTCTTAATACAATCAAAATAAGCTTCTATTGGGAAAAACTCAAGGGTGATGTACTCAAGTATGTCACCGAATGCCTCAACTGCCAACGAATTAAGGCCGAACGTGTCAAGTTGCTAGAAAAGCTCCAACCACTTGACATTCCTTAAATGAAATGGGAGTATACGAGCATGGACTTCATAGTTGGATTACCCCCAGTACAAGGAGGATATAACTCCATAATGATAGTCATTGATATGCTAACAAAAGTTACCCACCTTATTCTTGTAAAAACCAATTGCAAGGCTTCAGATATCGCCAGGCTTTTCATTAAGGAAAATTTCAAGTTACATAGATTACCCCAGAGAATCATCACTGGCTGTGATTCTCTCTTCACCTCAAACTTTTGGAAGAGTTTGTTTGAAGCTCTAGGAACCCAGCTCTACTTCAGTACTACTTACCACATCCCCAAACCGATGGTGAAACAGAGCAGGTCAACCAAGTTATTGAAGACATACTAAGAGCTTATTGTAATAGGGAGCCCAAATGGTGGATCCAATACCTACCTTTAGTTGAATTCACCTATAATAATGCATCATACCATCAAATTATTCAAATGACTCCTTTTTAGGCACTATATGGGCAAGATTGTCTTATACCACTAAATTTTTCCAATCCTACCCTATAGGTAGAAGCATCTAGGCAAAGGCTGGAAGAAATGGATCAGCAAAGTAAAGACTATAAGTCAAGATATTCAAGCCACCAAGGATCAATAGAAGGCATATGTCAAACAAACGAAGACAAAAACACATTTTCAAAGAAGGTGACATGGTTTTCATTCAAGTTCGTCCAAAGAAAAGCTTATTATCTTTGGGGGAATTTAAGAAGCTAAGTCGCAAGTATTGTGGACCATATAAGGTGCTAAAGCATCTAGGACCAAATGCCCACAAGGTCCAACTCATTAATAACTTGAAGGTACATAATGTATTTCAGGTCAGTCTATTGAAAGCATATGTTCCTAACCCTGTCGCGTACTTAACGACCAAAAAAATGTGATGCCAATTCAAGGAGTCCTCAAACTTCAACCAGAAAAGATACTTGACAAGCGGGAGAAAACTCTAAGAAGCAAAACCATTAGAGAGTATCTTTTCTAGTGGAAAGACTATCCTCAAGAGGATGCCACTTGGGTTGACTAAAAATCACTATGTAACCAATATCCCCTGTTTAATTCGAGATGAGGACATCTCGATTCCTCTAAGGGGAAGAGGAAGTGATATTTCAACTTTATTTTTCAATCTTCTGGACTTCTTGCAATTAGATTTGGAGAATTCTAGACCATTAAATAGAGAAAGTTTTGAATAAAATAATCTAAAATTCATAACTGATACCTTCCAGGGTTGATAGGATCTATAGACATCCTTCACAAAAGTCACCACATGAACGGAAGTCATGGACCATAAGTCACAACTGACTAAACGCATTTAAAACATATCATGTAAGGAAAAGTCTAAAAAATAAGATAAAGAAGAAGATGATGATGAACAAGCCGCTGCTCCCCCTTTTTTTGACAAAAAAAATGGTGCATAATTCCTCTCTCTCCTCCTAAAATTGGAGATGTTGAAAGCATGAATGAAAGCCTGAATTCTCCTCCTCAATCACAACACAAGACTCCATCAATCTCCCCCTCCTCTCAAATTCGACAAGAAGCCTAGATTGAAGCAAGATCACTGAGAGCCAGGCGAATCAGTCATGGCATCTCTAGAAACCTCTCTGAACCTCACAGATCAAATCCCCAGCATTAGATTGCATCTTGAAGCTTCCAGATTGCTAGATTTCCAAGATACCCTCCACAAAGAGCTCCTCTTCTTGGCCACAACCCTTCTTCTTCAATTTAATTATAAATATGAGGTATGAGGAGCTGTTGGAGGTAGCCTGACCAACAGAGGAAAGGCTCTTCTCAATAGTATAGAGCAAGAGAGAGTGGAGCAAGAGGAGTGCAAGGATGGAAATTCTTGTCAGAAGACGAGGATACTCTGCAGGCTCTTGGAATCAAATCCCCCATCCCTTCTACCACCACTTCCTTTTGGAATTAAGATTCTACTCAATTTTTCTTAACTCCTAGTGATCGCCATTCCCCATCAATCCAATTGCGACAACCCCCATGCTCTTTTGCAAAATCCCCTCTACAATCTTGTGATTAAATACCATGGTCCCAAAGAATAAAGTTATGAAGGTCGTGGAGGAACTAGCTGCCAATAACACTGCGGATACGACCACTACAAACAGAATGGCGAGTACTAGGATTACAAACGACGCTGTGAATACCATCAACCAAGCACTGGTCATAGATCCCCAGGTACTATATTTTGATATTAAAGGCAGCTTGCAAGCCATCATTCCATGAGCTGGGATTTTATTTATCTCCCGCATAAAATCTTTTAAAGAAATTTTTAACCACAAATTCCAAGCGGTAATTTGGGTTTGTACGAGATTTACTAAGGAGAAGTACAAGGAAGGTACTCTGTTCCTAAAAAGGCTTTTTTTTTAATTGATCTAATGGAACCTCTGATGGTGAAACACGGATGCTAATTCTCAGTATATAAAAGACCCTGAGATGAAATTGTTAAAAGAATACTTTTTGTAAATAAACTAACCAATATACTTTTTTTATCATGGGCAAGGACCCACAAAAATCCATTGAGAAAAGACCATCAAGGGAGTTTTTCTCAAAAATAGAATCCTTGTTTAGATTCAATCCGAGCTAGATCCCGAGGGAGGGTAATATCAGAAGATTATTGAAAGGTATTGCCACTTACTCTAAGTTTTGCCCTGATATTATTATTTTTGGAAAGGAAAAATGTGTCTTGGAAATAAATTTGTTAAAAGTTTATGTACAATTTATTCAAAATAAGATGTGATTGTAGGTTAGGTACTAATCTTTCCTAAAATCATCAAGCTAAAAGATGGATGATCAGGTATAGATTGCCAACCAAGGCAGTATTCCAATGAGCACAAATCGCCGACTGGGGTAGTGTTCTTTGATGGCACTATACCTCCCCAAGGCCAACATGGATAAAACCTACTCCAAGGGGTTTTCTTTTTTTGTTTTTGCATTAGTGAGTGTAGACAAATCATGATGCTAAAGGTCTTATCATAGGGAACTCTAGTTGGCAGGAGGAGGTGAGGATACCAGGGGCCTTTGGTAATAAACTCCTTAGGCTCTTACAAACTACCAACTACCCTTCCAATTCTAGATAGTATCTTGGAAGTTCCAATACTAGTTTAGGAACTAAACCTGGAGAGAATAATACCTTCAGATTGACATCATTTCTAGCTAGAGCAGAAAACATTGTAAAAAGTTATTTTTTCTTAAAGGAACTATTGAGAAGGGATTGCTTTACTCTGTCTTTGTGTCATGAAATAAAGGTTTGTAATGAATTTGTATCAAAAGATAATCAAAGAAGTTGTTTTTATATGTTGAATCTAAGGTGGTACGTAATTAGGTAATTAAAAATACCCTCTTGAGGGAAGCGAAAGGATGGACCCTCATGAATCCAAACCTATGGTTGGGTGTGTGAGAAATGCGGGATCTAGAGCATGGCAAAGGCGGAAGCTATGGAGGATGGAAGGAGAAGTGTGGACTCATGATGGAAAATACACTGTTTGTTACACAAGTGAATTAGGTTCCAAGATTGAGACTTGGACTCATAAACACAATCTTGTGTATGTGGACAATGACATTGACACTTCACTGAAAAGAAAAGAGTTCTATCATTTCATTAAGAAAAGGAAGCAAGTACAATGCTTTATAGGAAAGTAGGAAACTGCAGTAGGCACCATTGTGCATATGGGATAAGTTAGCCTGCATATCCTTGACCCTGAAGCTCCATACAAAGAGGCTGTTTAGTGAGTGTGATTGTTGATTCTCAACACCCCTCCTCAATCACAACTAAAAAGGCACAAAGTGTGTAGAGGCTGTAATGAGAACCACCTGCAAAGTGTGGGCATACCACAAACATGGCAAAACACCAGAGGCTGTTGCAGAAAAGGCTAAGTGTGGGTACCATAAACATAGTGGACATCCAGAGGCTGTAACAGGGGCCTCACAAAGTGTACAGGGACTGTAATGCCAAGTTACATAAGGAGTTTTACAAAGCTTATGGCAGGAAGCATTAGGGCAAGGAAGTGCAAGGCTTTTAAAACAGTCTATCAGAGTTATGAGAGTAGAAGGACTGATGAGTCTTGTCCTTCCGATCCTGGTGGTCTTCATCTTCATCTTTTGGTCCATGGTCTTCTTCTTCTTTTACAGCTGCAAGATAGGCCTTTTGGGACCTCTTCCTAGCATGACAGAACTTTTCAGTATGTCCGGTCCTTTTGCAGAAGTCACAGAAGAGCTGTTCCTTTTTACCTTTGTATTTGTTGTTTACATATAACATTTGTTCATCCTTTGAAGTGATGGGATCTTCTTTGCTTTTTTCTTTTCTTCTTCTAACAGAGATGCCTGGATATCAACAAGTTCAGGATTTGGCATGTTGATTAAAGTTGTTGATACATTATTATATTGCAAACTCTTAAGTAGAACACCGATGCAAACATCTTCATCCATTTTAATGTTGATTCCTGCAAGTTGGGTTAGGAGTCCTTCCATGTAATTGAGATGTGTGGCAAGTGATGTGCTGGACTTCATTTCAAGCCTGAAGAACTCAATCAGGAGACCATACTTTGATGATTTAGATTGTGCACCGAACAGGGTGTCAAGTCTTTTCCATGTATCCTGTGAGGTCTCACAATTATCCACATGATGGATATAACTGTCGTCTAGCTCCAGTTTGATAATGGCCTAGGCTCTGTCATCATTCTTTTGCCAAGTAGTTGCAAGGTCTGCGTCCCGAGGTTTCTTCTCTTTGCCATTTATGATGGCCCAGAGACCCTTTTTCATCAAGATGAGCTTGATGCGGGTTTGCCAGGTGTGAAACCCGACTCCTTTGAATCGAGCATTTGGAGAGTCTTTTCCCATGTTGAGGTTGCAAGATCAGCAGCAAATCAACACCAGAATTCTGAGATTTTATCAGTAGAAGAGCAGAATGCAGTGTGTCAAGAGACACAGTTAATGACAGTGTGAAAATACACTATGTCAGTGTTGATGTTGAGCTTGATTCTTCTTGTTCGGGATCGTTCGGTCGTTCTTCAATCTTCTTAGGTCCTTCCCCTCCTTGATTTGATGCTGGGACAATGGATTAGAGTGATAGAGGCTTGGGTTGAGTGTCAAGAGAAAGAAAAACTGAGGAAAAAAAAAGCTTGAGAAATTTTGGCTATGGTGGAATTAGGGTTTCTGAGACAGGGGCCTGGTTTTTCTCAGATTGCAGGAGCTATACTTGATCATTTTCAAAAATTTTTACATGCCTAGGAAGCTGACTTCATGAGCTATCAAAGCCCCATGATAATCGTCAAGATCGTGGACTGTATGAAGCACGCAGGCAGCTCGAACAGATTCGGCGCAGTTTAGGACAGCGATGACGAATTTGTGCAATGCCGGGGTCAGGGCGCAGCAATGTGATCAATTTTCATGCTAGGATGAAGTGCCTTGAGTAGAAGAACAACTCCCTAGAAGAAATCAAGAGCTGAAATGGCCTGATTGAGAAGTTATTGAAGCTCCAAGTGAGGTAGGTCCTGTCTGGCTATGGCAGACACAGAGCAGAGATTGAGAATTTTCACAATATTGAGCTTCAGATGGTCAAATGTCCTAGATTAATGTGATACACGGAAGCTTTGTGAGTTTGGGGAATACTTTTCCAGAAGGAAGCTCCAATATATTTGACCTGTGGAGTGAGATATAAGCAGCTCAATCTGACAGGGTGCTGCTGGCTATGGCTGCCATGGAAGCTTCAGTGAGAGTAGAGTTGGGAGATGAAGTTATGAGCCGACATTGATCTAGATTGAGGTTGAGAGGAATCAAGAGAGGCTGGAGAAGCAATGCCATGCCCAACTGGGCTCTGATACCATGTGAGAAATGTGGGATCTAGAGCATGGCAAAGGCGGAAGCTATGGAGGATGAAAGGAGAAGTGTGGACTCATGATGGAAAAGACACTGTTTGTTACACAAGTGAATTAGGTTCCAAGATTGAGACTTGGACTCATAAACACAATCTTGTATATGTGGACAATGACTTTGACACTTCACTGAAAAGAAAAGAGTACTATCATTGTATAGGATTGCTTGGTAGCACATTTCATCATTGTGCCTATGGGATAAGTTAGCCTGCATATCCTTGACCCTGAAGCTCCATACAAAGAGGCTGTTTAGTGAGTGTGATTGTTGCTGATTCTCAACAAGGTGGTCTCGGTGAGCCAAGAGCTTTCCTAAAAAGGACTAAAATTTACATTTTTAATAAACCATTAGAGATCGGAAAACCTGACTTGCATCACTTTAGGACCATGGGCAAAAGGGATCGAAGTGCCACACTCCCCTTCGTCTCCCATTCTCTTTGAACCTAGCATAATGCAAGTCCGTTTCAATCAAGAAATTCTATAAGGAGTGGAAACTCAAACCCCTGACACTAATCAACCGTTAGTATTTGATTTGACTCATAATTAGGAACCAAAAACTCAAGTCGATCCTTGTGGGAATGAGCAAAACTTCCATTGCAGGGTAGACTCAAGTGAGCCTAGTTAGCAAAATTCGAGGGTTTCATCAAACACAGGATGGCGTTTTCTAGGACATCTCTTGATGGGCTACTAAGAATGTGTCATGACAAGGAAGCGGCTCAGGTGGGCACATTACAACTAGGGCCAAATAGTTAGGATTAATGCACCTTTGACATTTCCATACTGGCTTTGCATCAAGCTCTAGGTCAATGTGATGTTGGTATACAATGGGATCACTCCCCTTTAAGTCTTTATAAGACCAAATAAAAACATCCAAATTCTCCTTCAATAGATTATGAAAGCTCAGCAACTCCTCTTGTGGAAGGCTGCTATCCACTTTGAGATGTCTTTTTGTGCCATTTGGATCAATAAAATTCAATTTCTTTTCATCTTTCACTTCTCGAATGAAGGTCCTCTGACTCCTTAGTACAAATCTAACTTCTTCAAGGGAGTGGCATCCTCATCTAATGCTCTGCTAGAACCAACTTTGATTTTTAGTGGGGACTCGTCTAGCTCTTTGGGATGCTAAAATGGTATCAATGCTATTTCGATGTAATAAAATAAATTTTATACCCTTTATTTTATGAGAATTAGCTTAATTAGGGTTGGAGTATAAAAGGCAAGAGTTAAGGATCTTTTTAGCACATTTGTAAACTTCTCCATTTTCTTAAAGCTTGAGGATTCTTGCCTTCCCCACCAACATTGAGTGTGAATACACAATACCCACCATAGCAAGAGGTGGATTTTTTATAACAATCTCTCATATGTGATTCTCATTTTACCTTTTGATTCAAACTAGCTATGGCTTCATTATATGTAGTCATAATTCAAATTCAGCTATGGCATGGCTATGGCTAATCATTTCAATTACTGTTTTTTGACTTTCTTGTCATTTTAATTCAATCTAGGCTAAGTTCATTTCAATGGTATTATAGTCTTGAATTTGACTCATGGCAAGGTCATTTTCAAGCCTAGATTTGGTTAGCAACACCATCTAGGATAACTAGAGTTCAAGATTTGGTTATAGGACTTGAAACTATAACTAGTTAGAGTTTCTTGCCGTTAGTCTTTACTAATTTTGGAGTTCTTGGAGAATATCTGAAGATGACATGGCAAGATCTTGGATATTTTAGTAGCTCTTGGACAAGAAGAGGCCCATTTTGAAGGTTCTAGGTCTTAACCAAGGTTAAAAGAGTTTAGGAAAAGCAAAAACAAGATTAATTTTTGTTAATCAAGGGTTTCCCTCTCTTTTCTTAGACTATCCCAAGCTTAAATGGCTACTTTCTTGGCATGATCTCTTCTCCATGATAAGATCTTCTTCCTCCGAATGTACAACCTCATCTACTCACTTCAAGGAGCATTTGGAGCAGCATAGTGACCAAAGTGAAGAGCCAATTGCCATGTGGATAGAGCAACTGAATCATCACATTTTTTAGCATAAATTTTAGGCAGCAATGTAATATTTCCACAACGAAATATTAAACTACCATAGGCCCTGCACATCCCACGCAAGAGCAAATTCGAGTGATTTCCTGCAACAAAAAACTTTGGGCTAAGTGCTCCCTCCGCGTGCATTGATAAACACCAGCCCCGCATCGTGTGTAGAAAGCCATGGCTCAAAACCCGTAGCCCACGCAGGAACACCCCTTCAAGGGGGAAAAGAGATAATGGATAATATTTTTAAATTTTTTTAATGAATAAACTCCCTCCCCTTCAGCTGTTGCACGACGGGGAGAGGGAGTATGTGTGGGAGTTGAGTGAGGAGGGGCATGGGGAGGAGGCATGCAGCCCACCACTTGTGTAGCTACTCTCCCCCCTTCAAGCGCATATATATCCCCCCCCCTCCCAATCTTGAGAGAGGGAGGAGAGAGGATCGTGTGGTGTTGCCCACCCTGCCGCCGTGAGGAGCCGTTAGCTGCCGCTAGCTGCCGTCATCGCCAGTCCGTTGCCGCTAGGCTGCCGCCTTTGCCCCCATCATCATCACCATCTTCATCATCATCATCATCATCCTCTCCATCATCATCTCCACCCAATTATCTCCCCACCCATGTCATCTGCCTCTAGATAGAAGCTTGGAAGCTTCTATTGGAAGCTTCTATTGAAGCTTCCATAAGCCTTCTTCACCCGTGCCTTCCCGGGTTCCTTAAAACTGTGACTGCAAGACCCAAATTCCTGTGCAGAAGAGGAGAATCTCGAATAGTAGTACCCTCGAAGTGCATCAGGGAGCCAAGGAAGATTCGCTGCGTTGAAATCTATCGCATCAATGGCTCCTAAGCAAAAGGCGAGACGAGCACACGTAGGAGCTTCCACCCAGAGTACGCGAGTAGACAATGCCCCGATTCTTAATGCCCAGGTTCCAATAATATTCCCGCATGAAAAGGATGCACTATTCATGTTTAATTCTTGTAGGCAAGATTAAATACATTGGGAAATTTATTTGCTCACCCAATTTACAAAATTTAGTTGCATGTCAAATATTTGCAATTGCTTGCACTTCCGTGGTTAAGGGTAGTTGGAATTCTGAACATATGATGCATAAGTAAAAAGACGGAATTGTGCAAAGGTATCTTTGTTGCATCGCGCATAGGACAGGGCTTATAACACATAATGCTTAGTTGTGACTTGTGTATAAGATAATCATAGACGCCCATTAAATGATGTCCGAGTAGTTGCAATGCATGGAAAGGATTTATGAACCTTGCAAATTGCATGCAATGGTTGTTACATTCTAGGTTGGGATAAGTGATAAAGGACGGATTAAATCAATAATGGACTCATGGCAACCGCTCATGCATGGAGTTCTTTTATCAAAGTTTGAATGCAACTTCAATAAAAATATTATAGTTTTGATTTCATTGCATTAAACGTAGGGTTTATAAGAATAGTTCTGAATGTAAATCAACGTTGCAGAAGGCAAGGAAAAGAAGAGATCACTATAAATCCTATAGTTGCAAAAAGGTCTATGGTCTTGAATTTGCATATTCGCATGGAATGATGCATCTCACCTATCTTGCAGTTATTTACATATTTTAGAGAAAGTATTTGCATCTTAAAAGGGAAGATCATCTTTACTCGTGGGTTGGTTAGATCAACTAAGTAATTTGCGTAAAATTGAATAGCTTACATGAGAATCATAAAGGTATGATTAGTTAGCATATGACGATCACCTCAATGTGCTAGGTAGGGTTAAGCTATGATAAAATTCTGCCTAGTATCGCACTTGGGTTTCCGACTTAATACTTCCAATCTCAAAGATCCTACACATATTTACGAAATGTTAGGATTATTTAAACACCGTGCAAGAATGATCTAGGGTTCTCACCCTAAGGGTCAGTTGACCAAATGCTAGATTTTCATAAGGGATCTAGGAACCCTAGGGCCAAAAAGTTTATCGGCGTAGTAGGGTTAGGTTTTGGATTGGGTCAATAGGACTCCCAAACCCTACATCTTGACCAAAGGTATTCTTGATCAAGGAATACCGTGTGATGAGAAAAATAATCCCACAAGTTAGGTGCTGACACCTATCTCGTGCAATAAGTTGCAACGTCGCATGGTTTGTGTCCAAATCACAAAATAGGATTGCCACTCCTTAGAACAAGGTTGGCAAGTTCTAAGTACGAGTCTAATTTTCTAGAGGATGAGTAGTCATCCTGCTACATCACCCTTCCTTGGGGCTAATTTGCCAAGTTAGGGGAGTTATGAATTTGCCAAGAAAGCAATTGACCAACGAAGTTAGGGCGACAAGGTTGTCCAAGATTTATTGTCTATAATTTAAGGATACCAATTTGGGTCAACAGGGTATAAACCCTAACCCAAGGAAAAAGGGGTAAACAAGCAACTCAGCTTACGAAACTCTTGGAATCTTGCCAAGTCACGATTGATCTAGGATCGAATGCTGGGAGCATTCGGGGAGAAGGATTCACACCTTAGCAGTTGGCCGTACAAATGACCACTAGAATTCTTGTGATTGTACACTTAGGAGCACTATTTGTACTTCTTTGATCAAGGTACTAATGCCGAAAAAATAACTAATGCTTCAAGTTGAAAGCCTAGAGGGAGAGGCAGTACCAGTTACCTTCGAATGTCTACCTGACCCTATCCAAGGGGGTTGTTAGCCATACCGGGTATGTGGATCGAACCCACCACCAGAGGTCTCTCCATGGGTGCTACTTGGAGGAGGAGGATGCTTGGTGCCAAGGGACGCTCTGACCGTAAATCCCTTGCCTCTGAATCCTGCACAAGAGGCCGACATGACTCGAGATGGGATCTCGAGGCCCCCATACTAGTCAACGGGCAGAAACTTGGAATAGCGATCCCTGAGGATTGCTGTAATAGCCTTCGGGCGGATTATATGATGTATTCTAAAGATTGATAAATAAAGAACAAATGTTGAAAAGAAACTTGCTTGACATTGTTTTTCTATGTCAATGCCTAAGTTACGTGAAGGATTCAGTGTGTAATTGGTTAATTAAGGAAGCTGTTTTTGCTTGTCAAACTAAATGTGGTAGGTAATTAGATAACTAAAACAACCCGAGGAAAGTGCAGTGGATGTGATCTTGGGTCCATCCTACGGAAGGGTGGTCCCGGTTGGTCGGGAACTTTTCTCAAAGGAATTAACAGCGAGGAAACAATGGCCTAGAATCTATAAAGCCAGAGTCTCGATTTATACTGTTTTAGGGGAACAGAATGAGACTATGCCTTACGGGCAGAGAAGTCAAGCTTTGCATCCCTCTCGTTTTCCATTCTCCTTGAACCAAGTGCACTATAGATCCGCTTCGACCCTGACGTTTCTGCACAAAGTGGTTCATCTGGGGCTCGACGCTAGCTACCTAGGAAACTTGACCATTAGGAAAACCCTGATTCAGGTTGATCCTAAGTGGGAACGATCGGAATGCTTTGGCTTCATGGTAGACTCAGGAAGACCTATATCGCAAACCCCGTGGCATTCCTTGGGAGTGCCAGGCAGCGCTTTCTAGGCTCTCTTCCCGATGGGCTACTAAGACGTGTCCTACAAGCGGACAGGGGGACACGTTACAGTTGGTATCAGAGCAAACCAACGGATCTAATAATTTATAAGGGAACTTAATGAGGGGAAGTAGAGTAATGTTGCCATTAAGAACATTTCCTTACTTACTTATCAATGATGGCCTGCAAAGTCGCAAAGCATGGTCCAACAAATTCTTGGTGTTCCAAGTTATATTTATGACTACAACGCATGCTTCGGATTATCGATGGAGGCTAGGTATGATGAATACCCTAGACCGCATCTACAATCCTTCACCCCTATACATGGAATGGAGATGGACGGGTGAATCAAGAATTTATTACATAGCTACCCACCGACTTGCGTACCTTCAGACCAACTTGAAGAGAATCAAGTGGATGGAGGACTTAAAGATCATGAAGCTGTTCATCTTTGTTGAGGCTCATGCAAATGCAATCCTACATGTCAACAGTCAGAAGGTCAAGCAGAATAAGTATGTGTACGAGGAAGTGACTCGAATAATCTCTGCTGACAAAATCAAGGTGCTGGGACGTTATGAGAAGAATGGGTATCAAAGGAAGGGATACCCCAAGCTTCCTGTGACCTATCGATTTGTGAAAATCCATGACCCCACTCCATATTATTACTCAGTTCCCGTAGCCGAATGTAACACAACCTTATTTTTCCCAAATTGATGTGCCAATCAACTTGTTCTACCTTCCCAAAATAAATGTACTCGAAAGGGCTATGCCCATATGAATGAAATAGACTTTTTATAACTGTCTATCATGATTGTAAGTGTTGGTAAAGGAGTTAAGTGATTAGGTCACTTGGCTAAAAGCTGAACTGGGCATGTAATGTAGTGTGAGAAACATCTAGCAAGTTTTTAACGTAAAGAATTTTAATGCCCAGGCGCAACCTCAAGTGCAGATTCCTAGTCCGACCCCTGCACCAAGTACAGATGTAATTCAGGAGAAGAAGTTTCTTCTCAAACAAATCAAGCCACCAGAATTCGATGGTAAGGGAAGGACCATCCAAACTGACGCCGAGTTCTAGATCGAATCCATGGAGGATTACTTCGAAGCAGTAGGGACTACACCTGCTAACCAAGCGATGCTCGCCAAATTAAAGCTTACCGACGAAGCAAGACTTTGGTGGAAACAATGGTGCAAAGACCAAGGGCTCGGAAGGGTCAGTTACCTGGGAGAAGCTAAAAAAATGCTGTGCAAGGGAGATATCTACCACCTGCCTACTGAACACACAAGATGAACGAATTCTATGAATTAAAGCAGCTTGGACTATCCCTAGATGCTAACTATTCAAAATTTGTCTCTCTCTTAAAGTACGCGCCACAAATGGATATGACACAACAAGTGTCAAAGTTTTGTGCCGGATTAAACCCATCCATAAACACACGCTTGGAGTCAATGCGACCAACGGACCTTCAAGATGTGCTCATTCGAGCTGCACCCATAACACAGGAGGTGCAGACCAAGACAAGAAATAACAAGACTTGGTCTTACAGGGATCAGAACAAGGGAATGTTTAGATCTCAAACCAAGAGAGCACATGGTCAAAATCATGGACAAAGGAAGAAAGCTAGGGCCAACACTGTCAATAACATTGTTCCTACCCAAGGTAATGGCTGCAATCTCCGTTGCTTCCATTGCAACAAGCCTGGTCACTTTAAAAGGCAGTGTCCCAAGCTTAGCAGAGGACAACATCAAGGGCCATTCCAAGGAGCCGCCCATGGACAAGGAGCCACCATCAGGGCCAAAGGGAGAACCTCCACTGTTGCCAATAAGGAGCTGGGTGATGAAGAAGACCCATCCATGGAAGCTGACATTGAGAGGGCAACGATTCATGCTGCTCTTCACAAGAAAGGCGTGAATCGCCAATTCTTGGTGATTCAAACCCCTTTGGATTACCAAGGTAAAAGCTTCAAAACCTTGATTGATTGCGGCAGTACACATTCCTTCATTTCACCAGTCTGTGCAAGAAGATTAGGAATAGCCACAAAAGATGCGCCTACCTTACTTGTGGAATTAGCAAATGGTCGAGAGGTCTCTTGTACCAGGCAAACTACTAAGGTGAAATTTCTACTAGGTGGAAAGTCGACTTCGGTCAGATTCAGGGTAATGAACCTAGGTGTCCACGAATGTTTGCTCGGTATGGATTGGCTAATACCCAATGATGCCCACATTCACTATGGAAAGGGCCAAGTTTCCTTTCGAAATTCTGAAGGGGAACTAGTTACAATGACTGGGAAGCCAAAAAATCAACTGGTCAAAGCAACACGGATAATAAAAGGAGTTAGGAAGGGCCTACCTGTCTATTTGATTAAGCTAAATAAGCTAGATCAAGATCAGGAATCTAGGGAAGAACCTTCATGGTTAAAGGAATATGCAGACGTATTTCCTGGAGAGCTAATGGAACTTCCTCCTCAAAGGGAAGTCGATCATGAAATCAAGCTAGCACCAGGAGCTATACCAATCACAAAGAGACCATATAGGATGTCCATCCCGGAAGCAATTGAGCTAAAGGAGCAACTCAAGCAACTGTTAGACCAAGGCTACATCCATCCTAGCAGTTTGCCATGGGGAGCTCCAGTGCTGTTCTAGAAGAAGAAAGATGGAACACTTCGGCTATGCATTGACTACAGAGGGTTGAATCAATCAACCATTAAAAACAAATACCCCATTCCAAGAATAGATGAACTTCTTGACCGTCTCAAGGTGCGAAGATCTTCTCTAAGATAGATCTCAGGTCTGGATATTATCAGATAAGGATCAAGGAAGAAGATATCCCAAAGACGGCATTCAGCACAAGGTATGGACACTTTGAATTCCTGACCATGTCATTCGGGCTGATAAATGCTCCTGCTACCTTCAACAGGCTAATGCAGGATATCTTTAGGCCCTATCTTGATGACTTCGTACTCGTCTTCTTTGACGACACCCTAGTCTACTCCAAACAGGAAGAAGATCATGAACCCCAACTTCACATCATCCTTGAGACAATGAGGGCACACAAACTTTATGCCAAGAAGAAGAAGTGTGCATTTTTCAAGGGATAGATTGAATATATGGGATTCAATGTATCAGCGGAATGAATTTCAGTAGATCCGGCCAAGGTCAGACGTTCTAGAGTGGCCAACACCAACTTCTGTCAAAGAAATACGTAGTTTTCTTGGATTGACAGGATGGTACAGGGTCTTTATTAAAAACTATGCTTTGATTGCAACACCTCTAACCGATCTACTAAAGAAGCAAGTATCAATTGTATGGTCACCTATTGAACAGATAAGCTTTGACAAACTAAAGCAAAGCTTGGTATCAGTACCCATCCTGAAACTTCCTGATCTTATTAAGAGGTTTGAAGTAATAACTGATGCTAGCGCACTTGCCTTAGGATGTGTTCTCATGCAAGAAGGTCATCCCATAGCATACTCTTCAAGGAAATTGAAGAGCCATGAAAGGAACTATGCTACCCACAATCTGGAGCTGTTGGCTATCATCCATGCTCTCAAACTTTGGAGACACTACTTGCTAGGTAACAATTTTACCTTAGTGATAGACCACAAGAGTCTTAAATGGATTTTCACCCAGAATGAGCTCAATATGAGGCAACGTCGATGGATTGAAGTGCTGGAAGAATATGATTTTGAAATCAAATACTAGCCTGGAAAGGAGAATATAGTTGCCGATGCACTCAGTCTCTCAAGGCATTTCTAAATTCTTTGATTTTACAAGATCCATCAAGAGCAAGATCTCTAGCCATAAAGGTATCCATGCCAAACAACCCAATTCTTGAGCTAGCTAGGGAAGAGGCATGTCATAACCCAACCTATCAGAAATTGCTAAAGGAGATCCCCATCAAAGATCAAGACCCGAAGCTACAAACAAAGTATCATTTCTATATCAATAGTGAACTTGTCTACTATAGGACAAGATTATGTATCACCACAAGCCAGTCACTCAAGAAAAAGATACTTTGGGAAGCCCATGACTCCCCTTTCTCAAGACATCCTAGCTATGCCAAGACCCTTAACATAGTCAAGAAGAGCTATTACTAGGATAGGCTCAAAGGTGACATTCTTAAATATGTCACGGAATGTTTGTCTTGTCAACGCATTAAGACTGAACATGTCAAAATGCCAAGGAAATTGCAACCACCTGACATTCCCCAAATGAAATGGGAATTCATTAGTATGGACTTTGTTGTGTGCTTGCCCTAAGTTCAGGGAGGATACAACTCCATTATGGTCATGGTAGATATGCTCACCAAGGTTGCACATCTTATCCCTGTTAAGGCAAACTATAAAGCCTCTAGCATCACAAGGTTATTCATCAAGGAAATATTCAAATTGCATGGGTTACCTAGAAGAATCATTAGTGATCGTGACTCCCTCTTCACTTCACACTTCTAGAGGGCTATCTTCGAGGCCATTGGGACTCAACTTTGTTTCAGTACAGCTTATCATCCCCAAACCGATGGTCAAATGGAACGAGTCAACCAAGTCATTGAGGATATACTTAGGGCACACTATTGTCGCGAACCCAAAAAGTGGATTCAATATTTTCCACCGGTTGAGTTTGCCTACAATGCTTCTTACCAAGAAAGCATTCAAATGACCCCTTTTCAAGCATTGTATGGGCATGATTGTCGTACTCCTTTAAGCTTTTTGGATCCAACCTTGAGGGTTGAAGCCTCAAAGCAGATGCTGGAAGACATGGATGACCAAATCAAATCAATAAGACAGGACATCCAAGCCGCCAAGGATAGACAAAAGGCTTACGCGGACCTGAAACGTCAAGATAGATCCTTCGTTGAAGGTGATATGGTCTTCATTCGCATACGCCCAAAGAAGAGTTCCCTATCCTTGGGTGAATTCAAAAAGCTAAGTCCAAGGTATTGTGGACCCTACAAGATTCTCAAGTGCCTAGGGCCTAATGTTTACAGATTAGAACTCCCTGAAAACCTAAAAGTTCATAATGTATTCCATATCAGTCTATTGAAAAAGTATGTGCCTAACCCTAGTCACGTGCTTGATGATCAACAAGTTGTAATGCCAAGCCAAGGAGTCCTTGAGCTATGGCCTGATAAGATCTTAGATATTAGGGAGAGACATTCAAGATCCAGGACCTTGAGAGAATACCTTGTCCAGCGGAAAGATTACCCCGAAGAGGATGCCAGTTGGATAGATGAAAGTACTCTCAACCAACAATACCCCTAAACCTTCTCAAGATTAGGACATCTCGATTCCTCTAAGGGGGAGAGAATGTAATATTGATGGGACCTGAAATGGGCCGACACTGGCTATAGCACTAGCCGGACCTCATGCTCATGACACACAAACACCCTCACGGCCTCACGGACCAGGAGCATCTGTCAAATGCTAAAGGACAAACTGCCCTAAAGCTTAATTCATGCGTTTATAGTTTATAGCCCAATATTTCCCTAAAACTCCTCAAAGGGAGAACCCTTATACATTGGCAATGCCACGATTACACACATATAGGAGGCACTCCACCGACTAGCCCCACTGTAGCTCTCCTGCATCTCAGGGATTGGCCCTTTAATGCGCTGCTAAATATATAACACAAACGAGCACAAACTCCTCTCTTTTATATTTCTCGTATTTCCAGGAGATATACCATGCTTCCTCACTTAACAGTCCCTTAGGAAACCGACCCTCTACCCTACGGCAAGGGATAACCTCACACTCTCAATCGTGGGTCAAAGTCCTAAGAAAACAATTGCTATGCAGTCCAGGAGATTTTCCTTCAATACCATGAACCATGCATAGTGCATAATGTGAATGGTCTAGTGCACAAACAATAGAAAATTAGCATTGTGCATCGTGCGAAACCAATCTTTTCATGATTTCCATGCTAACGTTTATGTATTGAAACGAAGAGAGACACCGAGCCTTACGCTCATGCTGCCTTTTCCTTTATTTTAAAACAACGTCATATAGCCATGATGCAATACATAAATCAGATTTAAGATTTTACTTTGACGCTCAAACTCCCCTCTCACCCTACCGTTTAATGTTTTGCAATCGTTGATAGGTGCAAGAGTCGTTTTATGTGTATTTCTTTGTAGAGAAAGCAATAAATACGGACAAAAACATAGAAACGAGGGTAATTCGAGGCTAACCTCGTGCTCTACCTTCATTATACATTGCACAAACACTTATGTGATTTTCTGAAATTTTCATTTTATCGTTTCCTAATTTTCTCCCATTTAAAACCCATTTTTCACCATTTTTTGGTATTTTTCCTCTATTTTCTTCAATTAAAAATGACTAAAATTAAGATTCATTATGGGCTGTGGCCCTTAGGTTCTTTGACAGTAAAATTTTAGGTTTTATTGATGTTATATCTCATATTTTCCCTTTATTTTACAAAAAACTCCCATTTTGCCACTTAAACGCGTGTTTTATGGGTTTTATACCATTAATTTCAGTCATAACACTTATGATTTTCTGATTTTCTGAGCATAAACTGATCAAACTCATAGCAGAAAACAACATAATGCATAATTAGCCCATGGGAACAATATTTCATCAGCCAAATAGCATTAAAACTCATTTTTCATTCATAAAAATTGAATTACTGCTTAGGCTTTGTGTCTTGGGATCTCGGATTTGCTATGGGACTGCGTGTCAGCCCTCATTCAATGTCCAGCATCTTCAAGAACAGCACTCTTCATGTCTTCATCCATCCGGAAGCAATCCGGTCTCATCCAGACAAGCTTTCCTCCATCATTCTTCATTGTCTTCTTCCACACAAGAACAGCCCCTTAAGGGAGAGAGAGGGAGGAGAGAGAAAGACTAGAATCAGAGATTTCCAACCAGGCCACCATTTGACGGGCAAGAGGCGGCGATAAGTTCAGCAGGCAAAGGCTAGGCAAGCCCCATGATCAAATGGGTAGGTTGTGTGCAGGCAAGGATCACCATCATCATCTCCCATGGCGCATTTTTTGGGCGCAGGGAGATGGCGCCTCCTCACGTTTTTTCTCATCCTTCTCTTCCCCCCAATTTGCATGTTTCATAAAATGCTACATCCCCCCCCCCCCAAAGGTCATGACCACTTGACCACTCTAATGTCCACCCCTTCGCATCTTGCCCAACTTGTGGCCATTTCTCCGTCTGGACTCCGAATTGAGCTCTGAAAAATCCTGGGCATCCGGTTCAGCATCCTGCATTGGCTGGAAACTCCTAACAACCCACACGTTAGTCTGAAAAATTATCAAAAATCAACAAGTGTCGCTCGGGTGCCTTTAAAGCACTTTGACGCTTAAAATCATCCTAGGTCGAGCCACCACCTTCAACGTTGAATATTTTTCCCTTGATATTCGTAATTTTTAGCTATTTTTAAGCACTTCTCGGCACCAAAATTCCGCTCTCATTGGCGACCACGAGATAGGGCGACTCAGCCCGTCAAATCCCTTAGTAGATCTGCACAAAACAACCAAAGGAAGCATCAAACTGATACAAGATAGACACATATTAAACACAACACAATGCTCACCTGACCTCCTGACAGAACCAAGGCATGACATCCACAAGGAGTAGGCCGAGCATAATCTGATAAAAGGTCCGAAGCTAGTCACCAACCAACTGCTCCAACATGGCCAAACTAAAAAGAACTGTCAAAGAGGTTGCCCTAAGTGGTGGTCTGAACTACCTACCTAACTAAGGACAACACAACCAGGAGCTCCTACTAGGCGAGGACTCCTATAGCCTGATCAAGAAGTATTTTCTTTCAGCACATTTCTTCTTTTAGGGTTGTTATTTTATTGACATACTCGAGCATGTAAAAAGGAGGGAGTTGAGCGTAGTGACCCAAGGAGAACAGGGCATCAGCCTTAGGACCTGTCTCGGTACCCAAGAACCTACCAAGCCCTCACAAGGCGACACTTAATCCTTTTCTAACGCTCACTTTTATTTTCGCTCCAACCTCCCTTAATTTCTTCTTTTCCAGCAAGACGCCACCCCTAGGAAGACAAGGCATCGGCCCCGGGTCTAACTCGTCCCCAGGAACCTACCAAGCCTTCGCAAGGCAATGATCAACTGCTCAAAAATTTTCCTTTCTTTTCTTTTCTGTTGTTATAGGGGTTAGAACCCCTTTTTACACACCTTTGTATTTATTTATTGTCTTTAAGATATTCAGGGTTTTTATCATCATCATTATTATTTTTTCTGCAGGCCTCTCTAACTGCCTCACAACTAACAAGAACTCCTAGAACGGCTGCCTAGCAGGCTAGCAAAACAGGGTCACTAGGGCTTCCGTCTAAAACAGGTCTTTTGATGCTTGACAATGTCTTTACAGGAGGCAACGACTACTCAAACCTCCCTCAGATGTACTTAACCTAAACCTCGGGACTTCATGCCTTGGACGCCAGTCCCAACAAGAAACGAAAACCCCTTACAAGTACTCAGACACATATAGCATAAAAACCACAGTACTCATAAAGGAAAGATATCACCTGGATAGGGCCACAAGAAGCTCCCGCGCAACAAAAGGCTCCTTCCAAGCTCTTCTTCGAACCTGTCTAGCACAAAACTAAAATAAGAAACCATTAACCGCACCTGTACTAAACAGAAAACTGGCCCTCTTGGCCTAATGAAATAAAACATTCACCACAAAAAGAATCGGCTTGGCCTAACGAAATAAAACATTCGAAACCTCGCAAAACGAGCCCTCTTGGCCTAATGAAATCAAACAGAATAACACCTACACATCCCTCCCTGAAAGAATCCAGATATACAATAATAGGCTCCTTTCCGAGGAGGAAAAACAGGCTCATAGCCCTAAACTAATTGCATAAGGTTATGACCCATCCCTCCTGCATAGATAGCAAGAGGTGTACGCATAACATGTTGTCTAATTAACCTATGGGTCCATGATAATAATGGTAGATTGGTCTTGGCTACTCTCTGCATCACCCATATCAACCATCGCCTGCCATATATTGCATGCTCTGATAACATTCCCCACAAGCGACCGGGTCCTGTTTCATCATTGATCACAATATCCAAACTAGGACCACAATTAAAGAAGAGGTCTTCCTCATAAGCAAGATTTGCCAATGAATCCGCAAACTGATTCCAGTAACGTGGAATCAGCTGAAAAGACACTCTCTCAAACTCCTCAAGTAGGGTCATAGCAGTCCGATGATACATACAAAGAATGGGATTCCGCACTGTGTATGTCCCATCTAGCTGATTCAAGATCAACTGGGAATCCCCTTTTACTAACAACCGACGAATACCACCATGTTTGGCAATATGCAGTCCCATAATCAAGGCTTTATTCTCTGCCATATTGTTAGTGAATCCTACCCCGAGATAAGCAGCTAACTTCATCGTAACTCTACGTCGGGGATCTCGAATTACTACTCCAACACTCCCTTTTTTATTAGGGCCCCTGGACGCTCCGTCAAAATATAATGTGTACGTCCACAATGGGTTTACACAGCCAGCCATCATGAACTCCCCTATTCGTAATTATGGTAATCAAAGTTTAGCATGTTGAGAGGATGAACTAACGGCTCCATCCCACCTTCATCATTAAACTCAACAAGGATGCTCGTCAATAGTCGCAAGCAGTGATGGCAAAAAACTTTGATCTTCCACACAAAGATTCCATCTTCTTGCTCAATCACATTGTATCCTTTGCTCCACCAGATAAGTTTCCCTTGATGGTATCTCTGCTCCAGATATGGGTGCTCCAAATAAGGAATTAACCGACCCATCAACCGGCTTTAAGCTCTTTTGCAGATCTCAAATCATCCCCAGCATGGACCTACAATGCATTTCTTTGTATTAGCATACTTAAAAATAATAAGGTTTAATCTTATTAAGATTAACCTTATTTTTAAACTCTACTCCCTGTAGATCAGCTAATAGAGCCATAGACCTATTTTTCAAGCCTGACAATCTTGTAGGGACCATCCCACTTAGGTTCCAGCTTCCCTGGAAACAACTCCCTACGTGCATCATAATACAGAACTAATTGCCCTTTTTTAAAGGTATACTTCTTCACTCTAAGGTCATGCAACTGCTTCATCCGACGCTTGGCTACCTCTTGGTGTAATAAGCTCTGCAACTTCAGCTCATCTAGGTGGACTATAGTCGTGAAACATTCAAAAAGGGAATCATCATCTCCCAAAGAGTGGTTAATTGCAAACTGTATGGTTGGCAACTCGATTTCAAGGGGTAACACACACTCTTCCCCATAAACCAATTTGAATGGAGTATGGCCGGTAGCTCGCTTGAACGTGGTATTATACACCCATACTGCCACATACAACTTCCTGTCCCAGTCTCGTTTCTTCTCAGAGACTATTTTAGACAAGATCCCCACAAGCTACTTATTAGTACTTTCAACCTTCCCATTTGCTTGCGGATTATAAGGAGTCGTTTTATTATGCTTGATTTGCCACGCTTCTGTCAAGCTTTTGATCACTTTATTCAAAAAATGGGTTCCATGGTCCGACACTAATTCCATCGGTGGACCAAAGCGGCAGATAATCTGCTCTAAAAGGAAGCTTGCAATCTCTTTTGCATTGTCATGCCTCGTCGCTCGCGCTTCTGACCATTTTGTAAAATAATCAGTGGCCACTATAATATACCTCTTCTAGGTAGTAGACGACGGGGTAATAGGACCCACAAAATCGATGCCCCACTTCTCAAATGGAAGAATAGCCATGGCAGCCTTAAGTGGACGTTTCCTATTCTCTTTACTGTCATGCCTTTGACAGGTATCACATCTCTTAACATACTCAAAGGAATCTTGGAAGATAGACGGCCACCAATATCCAGCTCTTAAAGCTTTTTGCGCCGTCAACCATCTTGCGAAGTGCCCTCCATATGCAGAGTCATGGCACTCTTCTAAGATAAAAGGAACCTCGTCAGGCATCACACATCGGTGGTAGATATCATCAACACCCTGCCGATATAGTGTCCCTATGATCAAGGAAAACTTCAATGACTGTTGTTTGATTTTCCTCTTTTCAGACTTTGACAAACCAGCTCCCGTCTCTCATGTTGACAGATAGTGTGTAATAGCAGCATACCAAGATGGGATAGAAGCTATATAAATTTTAAACATTTCCTCAATATCACTTTTTGCCAATTATGGGATCAGAAGGCAGCTCACATGTCTATCAAATGCTAAAGGACAAACTACCCTAAAGCTTAATTCATGTGTTTATAGTTTATAGCCCAGCATTTCCCTAAAACTCCTCAAAGGGAGAACCCTTATACATTGGCAATGCCACGATTACACACATATAGGAGGCACTCCACCGACTAATAGTCGAGCCCCACTACAGCTCTCCTACATTTCAGGGATTGTCCCTTTGATGCGCTGCTAAACATATAACACAGACGAGCACAAACTTCTCTCTTTTATATTTCTCGTATTTCCAGGAGATATACCATGCTTCCTCACTTAACAGTCCCTTAGGAAACCGACCCTCTACCCTACGGCAAGGGATAACCTCACACTCTCAATCGTGGGTCAAAGTCCTAAGAAAACAATTGCTATGCAGTCCAGGAGATTTTCCTTCGATACCATGAACCATGCATAGTGCATAATGTGAATGGTCTAGTGCACAAACAATAGAAAATCAGGATTGTGCATCGTGTGAAACCAATCTTTTCATGATTTCCATGCTAACGTTTATGTATTGAAACGAGGAGAGACACCGAGCCTTACGCTCATGCTGCCTTTTCCTTTATTTTAAAACAATGTCCTATAGCCATGATGCAATACATAAATCAGATTTAAGATTTTACTTTGACGCTCAAACTCCCTTCTCACCCTACCGTTTAATGTTTTGCAATCGTTGATAGGTGTAAGAGTCATTTTATGTGTATTTCTTTGTAGAGAAAGCAATAAATACGGACAAAAACATAGAAATGAGGGTAATTCGAGGCTAACCTCGTGCTCAACCTTCATTATACATTGCACAAACACTTATGTGATTTTTTGAAATTTTCATTTTATCGTTTCCTAATTTTCTCCCATTTAAAATCCATTTTCACCATTTTTGGTATTTTTCCTCTATTTTCTTCAATAAAAAATGACTAAAATTAAGATTCATTATGGGTTGTGGCCCTTAGGTTCTTTGACAGTAAAATTTTAGGTTTTATTGATGTTATATCTCATATTTCCCCTTTATTTTACAAAAAACCCCCATTTTGCCCCTTAAACGCGTGCTTTACGGGTTTTATACCATTAATTTCAGTCATAACACTTATGATTTTCTGATTTTCTAAGCATAAACTAATCAAACTCATAGCAAACAACAACATAATGCATAATCAGTCCATGGGAACAATATTTCATCAACCAAATAGCATAAAAACTCATTTTTCCTTCATAAAAATTGAATTACCGCTAAGGCTTTGTGTCTTGGGATCTCAGTTTTGCTATGGGACTGTGTGTCAGCCCTCATTCAATGTCTAGCATCTTCAAGAACAGCACTCTTCATGTCTTCATCCATCCAGAAGCAATCCGGTCTCATCCGAACAAGCTTTCCTCCATCATTCTTCATTGTCTTCTTCCACACAAGAACAGCCCCTTAAGGGAGAGAGAGGGAGGAGAGAGAAAGACTAGAATCAGAGATTTCCAACCAGGCCACCATTTGATGGGCGAGAGGCGGCGATAAGATCAGCAGGCAGAGGGTAGACAAGCCCCACGATCAAATGGGTAGGTTGTGTGCAAGCAGGGATCACCATCATCATCTCCCATGGCGCATTTTTCGGGCGCAGGGAGATGGAGCCTCCTCACGTTTTTTCTCATCCTTCTCTTGCCCACGATTTGCATGTTTCATAAAATGCTACATGCCCCCCCAAAGGTCATGACCACTTGACCACTCTAATGTCTGCATCTTGCCCAACTTGTGGCCATTTCTCCGTTCGGACTCCGAATTGAGCTCTGAAAAATCCTGGGCGTCTGGTTCAGCATCCTACATTGGCCGAAAACTCCTAACAACCCGCACGTCAGTCTGAAAAATTATCAAAAATCAACAAGTGTCGCTCGGGTGCCTTTAAAACACTTTGACGCTTAAATCATCCTAGGTTGAGCCGCTGCCTTCGATGTTGAATATTTTTCCCTTAATATTCGTAATTTTTAGCTATTTTTAAGCACTTCTTAGCACCAAAATTCCTCTCTCATTGGCAACCCCGTTATACAAAATAACTTAGTAGATCTGCATAAAACAACCAAAGGAAGCATCAAACTGATACAAGATAGATACATATTAAACACAACACAATGCTCACCCGACCCCCTGACAGAACCAAGGCATGACATCCACAAGGAGTAGGCCGAGCATAATCTGATAAAAGGTCCGAAGCTAGTCACCAACCAACTCCCCCAACATGGCCAAACTAAAAAGAACTGTCAAAGAGGTTGCCCTAAGTGGTGGTCTGAACTACCTACCTAACTAAGGACAACACAACCAGGAGCTCCTACTAGGCGAGGACTCCTATAAGTATTTTCTTTCAGCACATTTCTTCTTTTAGGGTTGTTATTTTATTGACATACTCGGGCATGTGAAAAGGAGGGAGCTGAGCGTAGTGACCCAAGGAGAACAGGGCATCAGCCTCAGGACCTGTCTCGGTACCCAAGAACCTACCAAGCCCTCGCAAGGCGGCACTTAATCCTTTTCTAACGCTCACTTTTATTTTCGCTTCATTATACATTGCACAAACACTTATGTGATTTTCTGAAAAAAAAAATTATCGTTTCCTAATTTTCTCCCATTTAAAACCCATTTTTCCCCCTTTTTTTGTATTTTTCCTCTATTTTCTTGAATAAAAAATGACTAGAAATTAAGATTCATTATGGGCTATGGCCCTTAGGTTCTTTGACAGCAAAATTTCAGGTTTTATTGATGTTGTATCTCATATTTCCCCTTTATTTTACAAAAAATCCCCTTTTTGCCCCTTAAACGCGTGTTTTACGGATTTTATACCATTAATTTCAATCATAACACTTATAATTTTCTGATTTTCTGAGCATAAACTGATCAAAATCATAGCAAACAACAACATAATGCATAATCAGCCCATGGGAACAATATTTCATCAATCAAATAGCATAAAAACTCATTTTTCCTTCATAAAAATTGAATTACCGCTTAGGCTTTGTGTCTCGGGATCTCGGATTTGCTATGGGACTGCGTGTCAGCCCTCATTCAATGTCCAGCATCTTCAAGAACAGCACTCTTCATGTCTTCATCCATCCGGAAGCAATCCGGTCTCATCCGGACAAGCTTTCCTCCATCATTCTTCATTGTCTTCTTCCACACAAGAACAGCCCCTTAAGGGAGAGAGAGGGAGGAGAGAGAAAGACTAGAATCAGAGATTTCCAACCAGGCCACCATTTGACGGGCGAGAGGCGGCAATAAGATCAGCAGGGCAGAGGGTAGGCAAGCCCCATGATCAAATGGGTAGGTTGTGTGCAGGCAGGGATCACCATCATCATCTCCCATGGCGCATTTTTCGGGCGCAGGGAGATGGCGCCTCCTCACGTTTTTTCTCATCCTTCTCTTGCCCATGATTTGTGTGTTTCATAAAATGCTACATGCCCCCCCCCCCCCCCCCAAAGGTCATGACCACTTAACCACTCTAATGTCCACCCCTTCGCATCTTGCCCAACTAGTGGCCATTTCTCCGTCCGGACTCCGAATTGAGCTCTCAAAAATCCTGGGTGTCCAGCTCAGCATCTTGCATTGGCCGGCAACTCCTCACAACCCGCACGTCAGTCTGAAAAATTATCAAAAATCAACAAGTGTCGCTCGGGCGCCTTTAAAGCACTTTGATGCTTTAAATCGTCCTAGGTCGAGCCGCCGCCTTCGACGTTGAATATTTTTCCCTTGATATTCGTAATTTTTAGCTATTTTTAAGCACTTTTGGGCACCAAAATTCCACTCTCAAATATTTTTGCAACGAAATATTAAACGACCATAGACCCCACACATCCCGCACAAGAGCAAATTTGAGTAATTTCCTGCAACAAAAAACTTTGGGCTAAGTGCTCCCTCCGCGTGCATCGATAAACACCAGCCCCGCATCGTGTGTAGAAAATCGTGGCTCAAAACTCGTATCCCATGCGGGAACACCCCTTCAAGGGGGAAAAGAGATATTGGATAATATTTGCACATTTTTTAATGAATAAACTCCCTCCCCTTCAGCCGTTGCATGACGGGGAGAGGGAGTATGTGTGGGAGTTGAGTGAGGAGGGGCATGGGGAGGAGGCATACAGCCCGCCACTTGTGTGGCTACCCTCCCCCCTTCAAGCCCATATAACCACCCCCCCTCCCAAGCTTGAAAGAGGGAGGAGAGAGGATCGTGTGGTGTTGCCCGCCCTGCCGCCATGAGGAGCCGCCAGCTGCCGCCATCGCCAGTCCGCTACCGCTAGGCTGTCGCCTCTGCCTCCATCATCATCATCACCAGCTTCATCATCATCGTCGTCATCCTCTCCATCATCATCTCCACACAATTATCTCCCCACCCACGTCATCTGCCTCTGGACAGAAGCTTAGAAGCTTCTATTGAAGCTTCCATAAGCCTTATCCACCCGTGCCTTCCCAGGTTCCTTAAAACCGTGACTGCAAGACCCAAATTCTTGTGCGAAAGACGAGAATCTCGGACAGTAGTAGCCTCGAAGTGCGTAAGGAAGCCAAGGAAGATTTGCTGCGTCAAATTCTACCGCATCAATGGCTCCTAAGCAAAAGGCAAGAGGAGCACACGCGGGAGCTTCCACCCGGAGTATGCGAGTAGACAATGCCCCGATTCTTAATGCCCAGGTTCCGATAATATTCCCGCATGAAAAGGATACACTAGGCATGTTTAATTCTCTATACAAGATTAAATACATTGGGAAATTTATTTGCTCACCCAATTTACAAAATTTAGTTGCATGTCAAATATTTGCAATTGCTTGCACTTCCATGGTTCAGGGTAGTTGGAATTCTAAACGTATGATGCATAGGTAAAAAAAAGAATTGTGCAAAGGCATTTTTGTTGCATCGCGCATAGGACAGGGCTTATAACACATAATGCTTAGTTGTGACTTGTGTATAAGACAATCATAGACGCACATTAAATGATGTCCGAGTAGTTGCAATGCATGGAAAGGTTTTATGAACCTTGCAAATTGCATGCGATGGTTGTTACATTCTAGGTTCGAATAAGTGATAAAGGACGAATTAAATCAATAATAGACTCATGGCATTCGCTCATGCATGGAGTTCTTTTTTCAAAGTTTGAATGCATCTCCAATAAAAATATTATAGCTTTGATTTTGTTGCATTAAACGTAGGGTTTATAAGAATAGTTCTGAATGTAAATCAACGTTGCATAAGGCAAGGAAAAGAAGAGATCACTATAGATCCTATAGTTACAAAAAGGTCTATGGTCTTGAATTTGCACATTCGCATGGAATGATGCATCTCACCTATCTTGCAGTTATTTACATCTTTTAGGGAAAGTATTTGCATCTTAAAAGGGAAGATCATCTTTACTCGTGGGTTGGTTAGATCAACTAAGTAATTCACGTAAAATTGAATAGCTTACATGAGAATCATAAAGGTATGATTAGTTAGCATATGACGATCACCTCAATGTGCTAGGTAGGGTTAAGCTATGATAAAATTCTGCCTAGTATCACACTTGGGTTTCCGACTTAATACTTCTGATCTCAAATGTCCTACCCACATTTACGAAATGTTAGGATTATTTAAACACTGTGCAAGAATGATCTAGGGTTCTCACCCTAAGGGTCAGTTGACCAAATGCTAGATTTCCGTAAGGGATCTAGGAACCCTAGGGCCAAAATGTTTATCGGCATAGTAGGATTAGGTTTTGGATTGGGTCAATAGGACTCCCAAACCCTAAATCTTGACCAAAGGTATTCTTCACCAAGGAATACCGTGTGATGAGAAAAATAATCCTACAAGTTAGGTGCTGACACCTATCTCGTGCAATAAGTTGCAACGTCGCATGGTTTGTGTCTAAATCGTCTAAATCACAAAATAGTATTGCCACTCCTTAGAACAAGGTTGGCGAGTTCTAAGTACGAGTCTAATTTTCTAGAGGATGAGTAGTCATCCTGCTACATCACCCTTCCTTGGGACTAATTTGCCAAGTTAGGGGAGTTACGAATTTGCCAAGAAAGCAATTGACCAACCAAGTTAGGGTGACAAGGTTGTCCAAGATTTATTGTCTATAATTTAAGGATACCAATTTGGGTCAACAGGGTATAAACCCTAACCCAAGGAAAAAGGAGTAAACAAGCAACTCAGCTTACGAAACCCTTGGAATCTTGCCAAGTCGCAATTGATCTAAGATCGAATGCTGGGAGCATTCGGGGAGAAGGATTCACACCTTAGCAGTTAGCCATACAAACGACCACTGGAATTCTTGTGATTGTACACTTAGGAGCACTGTTTGTACTTCTTTGATCAAGGAACTAATGCCGAAAAAAATACTAATGCTTCAAGTTGAAAGCCTGGAGGGAGAGGCAGTACTAGTTACCTCCGATTGTCTGCCTGACCCTATCCAAGGGGGTTATTAGCTGCGCCGGGTATGTAGACCGAACTCGCCGCGAGAGGCCTCTCCGTGGGTGCTACTTGGAGCAGGAGAACGCTTGGGTGCCAGGGGAGGCTCTGGCCGTAAATCCCTTGCCTCCGGATCCTGCACAAGAGGCCGACGTGACTCGAGATGGGATCTCAAGACCCGCATACTAGTCAACGGGCGGAACTTGGAATAGCGATCCATGAGGATTGCTGGAATAGCCTTCGGGCGGATTATATGATGTATTCCAAAGACTGATAAATACAGAACAAATGTTGAAAAGAAACTTGCTTAACATTGTTTTTCTATGTCAGTGCCTAAGTTACGTGAAGGAACTGTTGAGATATCGAGCTCCACTTGTGATATGCCAGGGTGACCGTTGTGCATTTATGTCACCGACGTGTCAGTTGCAGATGCGGTTGGTACACCGCCCATGAATAATAGCTAGACGACAGCCATCCTTATCTACTCTAGTTCGTGGCTCAGTTAGTATGCCACCTTAGTTAGTTGTCTTTGGTTTGAGACCCATATATAGGGTTCTTCTATTTCTTTGTATGAGAGTTCTTTTGGCTTACACAACTAAGAAGAGGAAAACTGTTTTCAGCCTCCACCTTTGTGTGTATTCCCCCATTGTGCAAGCAAGAAAGCTATAAGTGAGACTCATTCCTTCTCTCCCACAATCGTGACATGGTATCAGAGCCTTGTTCGTGGTAAGGAGCTCAAGAAAGCAAGCCAAGCTCGCGGTGTTCTGGTAAGAGGAGCACTGTTGCTTTCATTTTCTGTTTTGGGAGCAAATCTCTACAGGTAGCACAGCCGAAAATTACAAGAGTGCATTGTCTCAGGTTGAGACGCCCTTCGCGGTGAAGCAAGAGGGCAGTATATGCTGTGGGTAAGGGCTTTAGCTTGCGGCAACCCTGTTTTTTTGATTTGAGGCCATTTCGAGGCCTGTTTTGGAGGCGGAAGTTTTCTGCACGCACTCAGGAAAAGGCCCAGTTTTATGCTGTGCAGCCACTGTTCTACAGGTCGGTGAAAAGTTACTATAGAAATTGCATCGTATGCTTGTGCGCAGAGACATTGGGAGTTACAGAATCATCCTTGTTGCCTGTTGATGCAAAATCGTCACTAGGAAGTGACTGTGTGGTCAAATATCACTTTCGTCAGTTTTGCAGATTTGCCCTTGTGAGGCTGAAGCTGTGTTCTTTGCAGTGACAGAATTTTTTGCAGTGTTCTGTAATGGCGTCTGATTCTCTTTCACAGATTGTCACTGAAAATCTTGACAAGAACAATTTCCAAGCGTGGAAGTTTAGAATGACGAATTTCCTTATGGGAAAAGAATATTGGGAATTTGTTGCAGGAAATGAAGAAGAACCAGTTCTTCCTGATGTTCCCAATCAACAGCAAATGCAGGCATTCAAAGCATGGCATGAGAGAGCCAAGAAAGTTATGTACTGGCTGTCTATCAGTATTTCAGACTCTATGATTGTGCATATTTAGGATGCAAGTACGCCAAAGGAGGCATGGGATACTTTGTCAAAAATGTATAGCACAAATACGCAAGCCAGGAAAATGCAGCTCAAGCAAGAGTTGCATAATGTGCAAAGAGAAAATATGAGCATCAATGACTACCACATGAAGGTGAAGAAGATTGCAGATGCACTTGCTTCCATTGGGTCACCAGTGGAAGATGATGATTTAGTGTCTGTGACCTTGAATGGTCTAGGAAAGGATTATGCACAGTTCCGAACATCCATTTCCGTCCGTGAAAGATTTCCTGATTTTGAGGAGTTGATTGCACTTCTAATTTCTGAGGAGCAGAGAAATGGTGGTGCATCTTCTTCAGGAGGAACTTTAAAAGAAGCTATCTTCTACTCAAATGCTGGAAGAGGTAGAGGCAGAGGTAAACACGGCCGATTTGGAGGCCGTGATAGAAATCAGAATATGCAGCAAACTCAAGAAAACCAGTCCTATGGAGGAGGACGTGGTAACTCTAGAGGCAGGGGGAGCCAAAGAGGTCGTGGTGGATGGCAAAGAGACCAAAATGCAAACAGTAATGTTGAATGCTACTAATATGGTAAAATGGGTCATATGGCTAAAGAATGCTATAAAAAGAAGAATGACATCATGAATGGAAAACTGCAACAAGGGAACTATGCATCTTCTAATAGACAGGGTGATGACAGAAATGAGCATTTGTTTATGGTGCAACACATGAACAATTCTGTGACAAGTGCAGAAGAAAGCAATGAAGTGTGGTATGTTGACTCAGGTGCATCAAACCACATGACAGGTCATGCAGAATGGATGGAGGATGCAAGGAAAATGGAAAAACCAGGATTTGTGGAGACTGGTGATGATACTGCACATCCTATTGTGCAGATTGGAAAATTTCCTTTGTCTATGCAGGATGGGAAAAAGAAATACCTATCGGATGTATTTCATGTCCCGAATATCACCAAGAATCTAGTTTCTGTTTGTCAAATGGTTGAACAGGGCTTGCAGGTCAGATTTAATCCTCATGGATGCTTTGTTGAGGATATGAAAAATAAAGGTCACTTGATAGCAAAAGGAAAGAAGAAGGGCAAAATGTTTACATTGGATGCAGACATGTCTGAATTGAGTGCAGCAATGTTTCCACATGGGACCGGTGTAGTTGCAGATATTGATATCTGGCATAAACGCATTGGTCATGTTAATGTACAGCGACTTAAATCAATGCAGGCCCAAAATATTGTTGCAGGATTGCCAAAATTCAAGGTTGCAGAAATGCATAAGGTATGTGAAGCCTGTCAGTTTGGAAAACAGACAAGGAAACCATTTCCTAGACATGTTCAAGAGAGTAAGAAGCCATTGGAATTAATCCACTCTGATGTGTGGACTACTAAAGCTGCATCTCTTGGAGGCTGTCATTACTTTGTCACTTTTATTGATGACTATAGCAGAAAAGTTTGGATGTATTTTATGAAAAAGAAAAGTGAAGTTTTTGGGCATTTCAAAACTCTTAAAGCTATGGTTGAAAAAGAAACAGGCCTACAAATAAAATGCCTAAGGTCAAATGGAGGGGGAGAGTACCTCTCAAATGAGTTTGCAAGGTTCTTCCAGGAGCATGGCATAAAGCAGAAATATTCATGTAGTCATACCCCACAGCAAAATGGAATTGCAGAAAGAAAAAACAGACATATTGGAGAGGTGTCTCGTGCCATGCTCAATGAAAAAGACCTGCCAGATTTTTATTGGGCTGAAGCAGTTGCTACAGCAGTCTACATAATGAACAGGACTCCCACTGCAGCAATACATGGGATGACTCCAGAGGAGAGGTATACTGGTAGGAAACCAGATATTTTGCATTTGAAAATTTTTGGTTGTATTGCCTATGTACATGTGCCAGATGAGTTGAGATCCAAGTTGGATCCAAAAGCTGAGAAGTGCATCTTTATTGGTTACTCCAAAAAAGGGTATAGATGCTATAACCCTTCTACTCGTAAGTTTACAGTGAGCAAAGATGTTGTTTTTGATGAGATGAGTAGCTGGTATAAACTAGTAAATGTGATTGATGATGTAGATGGACAAAATGGTAATGCTGCACAGAATTCACAGCAGCAGTCACAAATTATTAGTGGACCTGGAGCGTCCTCTACCAGCGGTTCACATTCTTCGCCATGGACAGGCAGATTGAGATCAGGAGAATCTTCTCAAAGTAATGCAGATAGTGGTATGCAGGTATCACGAAAAGGAAAAGAGAAGGTTGATCAGCCCATGTTTGATGTGAATGCAGGTCACTCTTATGTGGATGGTGAATCCAGTGGCTCAGAACAGAGCATTGATGATGAGTTGGGTATTCCTTCTATTGTTACACCTGGAGTAAGGAAGACCAGGGATGTTTTGAGAGCACCTAGGAGTGAACCCACTTTGCGCAGGTCTACCAGAGTTAGGTATCCTGTGGATAGGCTGAAATATGATGGATTTACAACCATTCACTATGCATATATGGTCAAGGTGATACAGGAACCAGAACCCACTTCTTTTGAGCAAGCCATGGGAAAAGAAAAATGGGAGAAAGCCATGGATGAAGAAATGGATGCCTTGGAAGCAAATGCTACATGGGAATTGGTACCTTTGCCTAAAGGTAAGAATGCAATTGGCTGTAAGTGGGTTTATAAGGTGAAGCACAATGCAGATGGTTCTGTGAACAGATACAAGGTAAGATTAGTAGTCAAGGGGTATGCACAAACATATGGCATTGACTATGAAGAAACATTCAGTCCGGTTGCAAGGATGGCAACCGTAAGAGTAGTCATTGCTATGGCTGCATCAAAGGGATGGTCTTTACATCAGATGGATGTAAAGAATGCCTTCTTGCATGGTGATTTGCAAGAAGAGGTATATATGGAGCAGCCACCAGGTTATGTGCATGCTGTTCATCCTGAGTTTGTTTGCAGGTTGAAGAAAGTCTTGTATGGCTTGAAGCAAGCACCTAGAGCATGGTCTGACAAGATAGGACAGTATCTTGTCACTATTGGCTTTTAGATTTCCAAGGCAGATTTCTCACTTTATGTGAGAAAAACAAAGAAAGGTATTATGCTACTTGTCATTTATGTTGATGATTTGATTATGACAGGTGATAGTGATGAAGATATCCTTCATGTGAAAATGCTATTGAAGCAGAAGTTTGAGATGAAGGATTTGGGAGAGCTGCGTTATTCCTTGGGCATTGAGGTGATTAGATCACCAAGTGGGATACAGCTCTTGCAAAGGCAGTATGGATTGGACATGCTATCCAAATATGGGATGACAGGCTGTAAGCCTATTTCACTTCCTTTGGAGCAGAATGTGAAGCTGAGCACAGATGCAGGTGAGCTTCTAGAAGACCCTACTATGTACAGACGCATAGTAGGAAGCTTGATTTATATGACTATTACCAGGCCAGATTTGAGCTATGCTGTTGGATTGGTAAGTCAGTTTATGCAGGCTCCAAGGAAACCACATTTGGATGTGGCTAGACGCATACTCAGGTATGTGAAGTCCACATTGCAGTATGGACTATTTTATGAGACTGGGGCTCAGATACAGTTGCATGGATACATTGATGCTGATTGGGCTGGTAGTATTTCTGATAGACGATCTACCAGTGGATATATGTTCTCTTTTGGGAGTGCTGCAGTCACTTGGAGCAGCAAGAAACAGCCTATAGTTGCCTTGTCGAGCACAGACGCTGAGTACAGGGGTGCAGCAATGGCTGCATGTGAGGTAGCTTGGTTGCATAAGCTACTTTATGATATGCATCAGTCTACAGATGGGCCAGTTGTCATTTATTGTGACAACATGAGCAGTATATACTTGGCAAATAACCCAGTCTATCATGCTAGAACAAAGCACATTGAGGTGCATTATCACTATGTGCGGGAGAGGGTTTTACTAGGTCTTATTGATCTAGTTTATGTCAGCACAGAGGATCAGGTAGCTGACATATTTACGAAGGCATTGGGCGCAGAGAAGCTGCGCAAGTTCCGAGACCTGCTTGGTGTGCAGGAATTGGGATTGAGCTCGAGGGGGAGTGTTGAGATATCGAGCTCCACTCGTGATACGCCAAGGTGACCGTTGTGTATTTATGTCACCGACTTGTCAGTTGCAGACGCGGTTGGTACACCGCCCATGAATAATAGCTACATGATAGCTATCCTTATCTACTCTAGTTCGTGGCTCAGTTAGTATGCCACCTTAGCTAGTTGAGTTTGGTTTGAGACCCATTTATAGGGTTCTTCTATTTCTTTGTATGAGAGTTCTTTTGGCTTACACAACTAAGAAGAGAAAAATTGTTTTCAGCCTCCACCTCTGTGTGTATTCCCCCATTGTGCAAGCAAGAAAGCTACAAGTGAGACTCCTTCTTTCTCTCCCACAATCTTGACACAGCCATGCTGCATGCCACATATTCTGCTTCAATAGTAGAGAGTGCTACGGAGTGTTGTTGTTTGGTGCTCCAAGAGATGGGACCTCCTGCTAGAGTAATGATAAAACTAGTGAGAGATCTTCGAGTAATAAGGTCACCACCCCAATTTGCATTGGAATGGGCTTGTAAAAGAAAATCATTGCTATCTTTTGTAAAACAAATTCCCACATTTGATGTTGCCTTTAGATGTTTTAGATATAGTAAGACCCATTTGAGATGCTTCCAATGTTCATAAGTGGGTTGATGCATGGCTTTGGAGAGAATGTGTCCTACATAAGATAAATCTGGATGGGTACAAGTAATTAGATATCGAAGATATCCAAGTGCTTCCATATAAGGAATAGTCTCCATTTCATGAGCCTGTTCAATTGAAAGAGAATGGGAGGAGAATGGATTCAATTGGAGATTTTGGGCAAGTGGAGTGACCATGGGATTACATTTTAGCATGGAATAACGGGAGAGAATAGACATAATGTAGGTATGTTGATGCATTTTGATGGATGTGGATGATTGTTCAATTTCAATGCCAAGACAATAATGCATAGGACCAATGTCTATTATAGCAACTGTGAAGATATGATAGATTTGGCTTTGGACATTGCATGAGGAGAGTTGGCAAGAACAGGAATGTCATCAACATAGAGACCTAAGATAATGACTATGTTGCCCTGAAGAAGAGTATAAATGTTGTGATCTATTTCTAGCTGCTGCCGAAAGCCATGGTGTAGTAAGTGAGAATGAATACAAGTATACCACTACCTTGGTGCCTGTTTTAGTCCATAAAGAGCTTTATGCAGTAGACAAACATGTGTAGGAAATTTTGGATCAACAAAGTTTGGTGGTTGAGACATATAGATTTTTTCTTCTAAGGGACCCTGTAAGAAGGCAGTTTTGACATCAATATGGTGAAGAATCAATGTAAAATGAGCTTCCATGGAGAGTAATACCCCTAAAGAGGACAAAGAAAGTACAGGAGAGAATGTACTTCCGTAATGGAGGCCTTCAATTTCTTCAAAACCACAAGCCACAAGTCAAGCTTTGTACTTGTCGATGGAGCCATCTGGTTTGAGCTTTTTGCAAAGTACCCATTTTCAGCTTATTGCAAATTCTCCAGGAGGAAGGGGTACCAATTTCCAAGTGTTATTATGAAGTAGAGCTTTGTATTCATCAAGCATTGTAGCTTGCCATTGAGAGGCTTCAAGACTTTGGAGTGCTTGAGTAACAGAAGGGAAAATTGGAGGTTTGGGAATAGTGATTGGGGGCAAATCTCGAGCTTGGCCAAGGGAAAGTTAGCTTGAAGATGAAGGTCGTGTAAGTTTTTGAAGCAAGGAGTTGATTGTGATCGTACCTCTTCAGTGTCGAAGTTGGAAGTACTGAATAGAGTAATGGGCATCGATGGAGAGCCAGGAGATGGAGACCGTAGAGTGGTAACAATGAGAGTCCTAGGGGAAGTATTGCTAGATGTTGAAGACATTGCTACTATGCGAGTAGACCTTCAAAGTTTGTGCCCTTTAGTGGAAGAGGATGGAGTTAATTTTTGAGTAGAGGCATAGAAGGAGTTTGTGGAATTGAAGAATAGGAAACTTGATCTTCATATAGATTTTCCATAGTATGTTGGGAACTCCCAAGCTATGGGGGAGTAAGAGAATGGGGCTAAGGTGAAGTGTGAGATTGGATTCTGTCAATGATGGCAGCTTATTGGCTTGGAGAGGGATTACAGGAGCTATCATACTGCGCACAATGCTACAGTTTGGGATTCACTGTAGTCGCGTGCATCTGCGTGTCGTTGTGTGGAGCAGCTGCGACCTGAGACAAATGGAAGAAGCCTTTTGATGTGTGACGTCTAGTGAAGGAAATATTTGCTCCTGCGTGGCGATAGGAGATGCAAGTTTCTGCTGCCTGGCATAATTATTCGGTGCCGTTTGGATGGATTTGAAGACATCATGTGTGATTTGCGCTTCCTGATGAGTTGGCTCTTTGATAGCTTTTGAAAGTTTTGCTAAGGTTGGATATGATGCATTAAGGATAGAAGATTTGGGAAGTGAGGGTTGTTCACATGAACCAACCAACTTTGGACCTCTAAAATGAGATAAGTATGATGATAATGATGAAGAGTCTGTGTAGATAGAACTATAAGGATGGATTCTATCAAAGATATGGTGGGCCTTGTATGAGGCATGTCTAATGTTGGAGATTCATTGACGAGATAAAGTGTGCGAGATGGACATTGTGTTATGTTGGATGGAAGAAGATTAACTTCATGAAAGATGGCACTTTGGCCAATAAATATCATAGAAGCGATAGGCCTTGTGACTAGGTGGCTCGCCATATCCTGTAAAAATTAGTTGTGTGACTCTTGGAGAAAACTTGGATTTGTGATCTTGATTGACAAGAAATGCAGTGCATCCAAAGACTTTAAGATATGATAAGTCAAGAGGGTGACCAAACCACAATCCATAAGGAGTATTATTGTGTAGAGAGTTTGAGTACGACATGTTTTGAAGATATGTTGTTGTAGCAATTGCTTCTTCCCAATATTCTTTTCCCAGATGAGCTAGTGATAGCATGGCTCTTGCGGCATTGAGTAGTGTACAATTTTTGCATTTGGCAACTCCATTTTGATGTGGATGATGTGGTATGGTAAGCTCATGTTGAATGCCAAAGGCCTAGCAATAATCTTTGAATTCACTTGAAGTATATTCTCCTCCATTGTCTATTTGAAGAGCTTTGAGTCGTAACTCATGCTTAATTTCAACTGCTGCCTTTATTCTTGGAACTTGGAGAAGACGTGACTTCCTCATGGGAGAAAATATACAACAATGTATCTTGAATAATCATCAATAAGCACCATAAAGTATTTTGCGCCAGTGAGAGATACAAGATTTATTGAACCACAAATGTCGGAGTGTACTAATTGAAGTGGTTGAGACATAATGGAGTAAGATTTGGGATAAGGAAGATTTGTGGCCTTACTGAGAGCACAAGCTTGACAAAGTGGAAGTTGAGAGAGAGAAGGTGGAATGCCGCAGACAAGCTTCTTGTGAATAAGTTGAGAGAGAGAAGGTGGAATGCCGCAGACAAGCTTCTTGTGAATAAGTTGTTGGAGAACATTCTGAGAGGCATGACCAAGCCTAGAGTGCCATAGGAGTATGTTCTGTGGTATACTTGTGAGTGAAGTGGAGTTGGCTGAAGCATTTGAAGGAGGTTGTAGAAGTGAATATCCAAGTGTATAAAGCGGATGTAGTTTGGGGCATGTAAGTTTTAGAGAAGGTGAGAGTAGCTGTAAGATGCAATGATGTTTGTAGAAGTGAGCAATGAGAGAGGATTGAGAAGTGAGCTCACTGATACTTAATAGATTTTTCTTGAGATTGGGAACATAATAGACTTTATGTACCTTGATTATGTGATTGGAGGGAAGCTCCACTTGAATTGCCCCATAGCCTTAAGCTTGTTGAATGTTGTTGTCCCCCATGGCAACACTGAGTGGAGTGGAGATTTCTTTGAAGCCGACTAACCATTCCTTGTGAAAAGTCATATGATGAGTAGCTCCAGAATCTAGAAACCATGTATATTCTTCTTTGGAGTTTGACGAAGGTGCCCAAACACTTGTGGCTAGGCTGATGATAGTTTCTGGTTGCTCTTCTATGTCATAATTGCCAATGCTAACAAAGTGAGCTTGACCTTTTGATTTATATTTGTTGAATCTATTTTTTTTTACAACAATCCTTTTCAATATGACCTTTTCTTTTGCAAGCATTACATATGAGATCATAATGAGGGTTTCTTGTTAAGAATAGGGATTGAAAAGACTGGTAAGATTTGGGCTTATGTTGAGGATTACCAAGAATCCCTTTGAAGTTAGACCGAGAAGAAAACTTGTGCTTTTGTTGAAAGTGTTGAGCTCTCTTGTGAATATGTTTTGGGTTGTAAGCAGTTACAGCTAGGGCCTAGGATTCTTGATTTGAAGAAGTAGAAAGATATCTCTCATGACTTGCTCTTGCTTGATTCTATTAATCAATGGTTGAAGCTTGAGTTTATCAGTGGAGGTTTGAGTAGTAATAAAGGCTCTCCAAGATAGAGGCAAGGAAGAGAGTAGAAACATGGCTTGTAATTCTTCTGAGATGACTAAATCAGATATTATGGCTTCATCTAGCAAAGATTGGCACTATTTAAAGAACTTAGTGGTAGACTGATCTTCATGCATAGTGCCCATAGATAGTTTTCTAAACATGGTCATTTGATAAACAATATCTGTTTGTTCATATGTATTGTTGAAGAATTCCCAAATACCTTTTATAGTGGATATTGTTCTTACTAGTTGTACTTGTCGATCTCCATAATGGACAAGTATTTCCATTCTCGGAGCTGCATCTCTTTGCATCCAATTTTTCCTTGTCTGCTTTTTCTTATTCAGGGCAGTCTTCCTTGCTATTGATAATTCCATAGGCTTGCTTGAGATAGGTAAAGTTCCATCCTTAGCTTCCACACTTGATAGTTGCTTCCATTGAGTTTGTCAATCTTGATGTGTCGGTTGTAGGAGGTAGTAGCATTGACGAGAGCCATTGGAAGAATGAGAGTAAAGGAGGACAAGTGGTTTGTGATTTTGGGGAGAGTATGATAAGCTAGAAAGATAGGACCTGGTACTCTCATACCAAAGTAGTGGAAACCAAGAATTTTTAGATAAGAGAATACTGTGCACAATAAGGGAAAGAGATAGAGGCAATATAGAAATGGAGTGAACTGCAGTTGAACATTTCATTGCTAGTAGTTGTATATGTACATGGTACATTAAATGAGGTAGGTGAGCTTCATCTCTAAATATCTGAGATATTTACAAAGTGGATATCTATGAGATCCTTTTGTCCACATACTAACTTGTCCTTATATTATCCAAACTTTTATCCTTATCCATAACTTTATCTTAACAGCTTTTACATCTTTAAACTCTTAGAAGCTTTCTCCTATCTAATTCTTTGATCCATTTCTCTCTCTTGAAGCTTCTCTCAAATCCTATATATGGATTTTGTAGATAATAAGTGAAATCTTACTTGGTTCTTAAAATTTTATTGGGTTTTTTACTCTCATTCTTCCTAAATAGCATGTAATGAGGAAGGAATATTTAAGCATTTAGACAACATTTAAAGTATACTTGATCCCTTATTTGGGGAAAACAAGGTAGCCACAAAATTCTTCAAATTTTATGTTAATTTATGATGTAATCATAGTTATTATGAAGTATTCTACTCCAAATAAGCAAAAGCAAGTCCATTCCATACAGATTGATCCAACATTGAAGCAATAGTCCATGGATCATAGCATTGTCTTCTTCTTGAATACTTGGACTATTATCGACATCTGAAATCTCTTGGATTCTTATTTCTAATCAAGGATTGAAGTATATCTTGAAGTTTGGATCGATCTTTAGCCTTAATTGAAGGCATTAGTTTAGATTTATGGAGATTTGATTACTCTTTAGTCATTAGAAGAAACATTGGTTCAAGATTGGCATTCTTGAAGCTATCTAAAGACTTCAAGTGGATTCATAATCAAGGCTTATGTGGAGTCTCCATCAGGCATTTTTGGTCCATTTCCATATGCTACAACAATCCCAATCATTAAACAAGGTATTATCTACTCTTTTCTAATCTCTCCAGTTCCAATTGTTAAAACACAGCCAATTGTTGAAGAAGAAGTTGAATTGAGTATTTCCTCTTGGTTTGACTAAAAATTTGAATCAACTTATACCAAAATGTAGTGCCCACTCTTTGTTGATTGCATCTCTATCATGGTATGATTGATAACTCAGCCCTTCAGCTTGATTTTCATCATTGATATATTTCATGATTGAAACATGTATGATTGTACATTGCAATTTGAAATTTCAATGAATTCTTGCTTATGTGATTGCCTAATCTTTGAATATTTATTTCTTGTGATATAATATATTGAGATACCCAAAAATTTTGTAAAATGTGAAATTAGTAATTCAGTGAGTCACTAATTACTAAAGGTAAACCTTTCTCAACCCTTTCAATTCATTCAACTTTCAAATTCTTGCATATCATTAAATGGCCAATGCTTTATTTCAACCATACAAAGCATCCTTATTTTCTATAATACTAGAGCTACCATGTATATATACTAACCAAGGAAAAAGGTTGAAGTTAGATGAGATAGCAAGACAAAAGAGAGGTGACCCTCCCTTGCTATTTAGGACTCCGTATAGGGATGCACAACTTGGCCGAGAAGAAACTTTGCACACCTTCTAGAGTTTCAAAGCCCATTTAGGTACCTCGTCCACTATTTTATCTCTCACCACAAGTGGTGGACCATGGAAGTCCACTCAGGATTAGAGTGGAAAAGGATTGAAGTTCATTAGGAAATAGGATACTAAAATAGGGTGAAATAGGGTAGTGAATACTGAATAATTGTAGGTAGATTTACAAATCATATACATGTGGCTAAATGGTACTTGCAAAAAGGTACATAGGTTATATTTAAGTTTCCACATGTGTATGATGCATACCCATTATCAAATTTGACAAAACAAGGCAATTACAGGTTTAAATAGGTTGTTATCACAATCTGGACAGTCACAGAGAAGTGAATTCCAAATTAAATATTTTGATTTTGACATTGAATTTTTGAACTCCTCTCAAAGAGGAAAAAGTTAACTTTGATCCTAACTAAAAATTTTGGTAATTAGAGATGTGGAGAAAAAGTTATGGTCATTTTACTAAGAGAGGTGATCACTATAAATAGCTCCTAATAGATATCTAGGCAAAGTATATTGTTTTGATCTAGGACTATCCCTTACCAAATTACAACTTGTGATTTAAGTAAATATCTCCCACCTACACATATTAAGCTTCATTTTGAGCCCATAAACACAAGGATCAAAGGGTACAACTATAGATATAGCCCATTTACTAATAGGCAGTCTTCTTCTATTCCACATATTCCAATGGCCAGAAATAAGAAGAAAGAGCAAGTGTTTGAGAATATAAATGAAGACTTGGCTAAGTATCAAGCAGAGATTAATTCATCCATAATAGTAAAAAATGATGGACAAAATGATAGGGATGATAATAACATAAATGAGCCAATGGGCCCTAATGATGTGGGACATATGGCTAAAGCACACGTGTCACATTATTCAAATGAGTACTAACAACTTTCACATAGGATTGAAAGCATGAATGAAGATATCATTCAAATAAACCAAATAATTGATAAGTTTGGACAAATGATCAATCACCTTGAGAAGTATGGACAACATAATCAATTGTTGGATACAAATTTTGATCAAATGATTACCATTCTCAACCATTTGGGTAGAAAGTGGCAAAGCACTCATTCTTTCAACAATAATGGGGCATCACTTCCAAATGATAATCTGAAATCAAAGGCAACCAATCAGTTTATACACTCAACCTATGAACATGGCGGTCCTTCAAGAGTCAAGGAAGCAATTTAGCCTCCTTCCAACTTTAACTCTTCAAAGGATCAAGGACTAGTAAAGAAATTTTAGCATGTTAATAAAGAAGAAGATATTCATGGGTGTGACTCTTTCTATAAATAATTTTATCCATAAAACTCTTAAATTCCTAACGCAAGGAATGGACAAGATCAACACCTTCATGAAGACTCAAGAAGAGAAGATAGATTTCAAATGATGAAGATCTAGAGGATATGGTGCAACATGTTTAGCCCAATCATAATCATCATCGCATGGTAGAACTAAAATCACTTGGTTATTACTCTTTTGGCAACAAGAAAAATGGGCAGCATCCCTTTAACAATAACCAAAAGGAACTCACTTAGACTTAAGAAACTAAACAAACCCACCAATAGGAGAAGACCCTGAGACAGATAATCGAGAACCCCAAGTTTTAGGACCAAGAGAAAGACACAACATAGGAGTCAGACGCTATAACGTGTCCCCCTGTCCACTTGTGGGACACGTCTTAGTAGCCCATCAGGAAGAGAGTCTAGAAAGCACCACCCGGCACTCCCAAGGAATGTCACGGGGTTTGCGATCTAGGTCTTCTCGAGTCTACCACGAAGCGGAAGCATTTCGGCTGTTCCCACTTGGGACTAACCTAAATCAGGGTTTTCCTAATGGTCAAGTTCCTAGAATGGTAGCTAGCGTCGAGCCCCAGACGAACTACTTTACGTAGAAACATCAGGGTCAAAGTGGATTTATACTGCACTTGGTTCAAGGAGAATGGGAAATGAGAGGGATGCGACCTCTCTGCACGTAAGGCATAGTCCCATTCCATTCCCCCTAAAATAGTATAAATCGGGACTCTAGCTCTATAGATTCTAGGTCATCGTTACCTTGCTGTCAATTCCTTTGAGAAAAGTTCCTGGCCAACCGAGACCACCCTTTTGTAGGACGGACCCAGAGCCACGTCCACTGCACTTTCCTCAAGTTGCTTTAGTTATCTAATTACCTACCACGTTTAGTTTGACAAGCAAAAATAGCTTCTCTAATTAACCAATTAATCACTGGTTCCTTCACATAACTTAGGCACTGACATAGAAAAACAATGTCAAACAAGTTCATTTTCAACATTTGATCTTTATTTATCAGTCTTTGGAATACATCAAATAATCCGCCCGAAGGCTATTCCAGCAATCCTCAAGGATCGCTATTCCAAGTTCCACCCGTTGACTAGTATGCGGCCTCGAGATCCCATCTCGAGTCACGTCGGCCTCTTGTGCAGGATCTGGAGGCAAGGGATTTATGGCCAAAGCCCCCTAGCACCCAAGCATCCTCCTGCTCCAAGTAGCACCCACAGAGAGACCTCTCGCGGCGGGTTCGGTCCACGTACCCGGCACGGCTAACAACCCCCTTGGATAGGGTTAGGCAAACAGTCGGGGGTAACTGATGCTGCCTCTCCCTCCAAGCTTTCAACCTAAAGCATTAGTTATTTTCCAGCATTAGCTCCTTGAGCAAAGAAGAACAAACAGTGCTCCTAAGTGTACAAACACAAGCACTCCAGTGGTCGTTTATACGGCCAACTGCTAAGGTGTGAATCCTTCTCTCTGAATACATCCAGCATTCGATCCAAGATCAATCGCGACTTGGCAAGATCCCAAGGGTTTCGTAAGATGAGTTACTTGTTTACCCTCTTTTCGCTTGGGTTAGGGTTTATACCCTGTTGACCCAAATTGTCACTACCTTAGGTATCCTTATGTCTTAATCAATAAATCCTGGACAACCTTGTCACCCTAACTTGGTTGCTCAATTGCTTTCTTGGCAAATTCGTAACTCCCCTAACTTGGCAAATCAACCCCAAGGAAGGGTAATGTAGCAGGATGACTACTCATCCTCTAGAAATTTAGACTTGTACTTAGAACTTGCCAACCTTGTTCTAAGGAGTGGCAATACTATTTTGTGAATTAGACACAAAACCAGGCGACGTTAACCTAGGATCGGAAATATTAGGTTGGCATCCTAAGTGCGATACTAGGCAGAATTTTAACGTAACTTAATCCTACCTAGCACTTTGAGGTGAACATCATTTGCAATCTAATCATACCTTTATGATTTTCATGTAAGCTACTCAACTATATGCGGATTACTTAGTTGCTCTAACCAACCCACGATTTAAGCTGGTATTTCTTTTAAAGATGCAAATACATTCTTCTAAATTTGCAAGTACTTTCCCCTAAAAGATGTAAGTAATTGGAAGATAGGTGAGATACATCATTCTATGCGAGTATGCAACTTCAAACCATAGACCTTTTGCTTTTATGCAACTTAGAGATCATTCTTTTCCTTGCCCTATACTATAATGATTGACATTTAGAGCTAGCTCGTATAAACCCTTCGTTGATGCAACGAAGTCAAAGCTTTAATATTTTTAATGAAGATGCATTCAAACTTTGATAAAAGGAACTCCATGGATGAGCGAATGCCATGAGTCCTTCATTGATTTAATCCTTCCTTCTATCACTTAACCCGACCTAAAGTGTAACCATCTTCGCATGCAATTTTCCATGCATTGCGACTATTTGGACATCGTTCAATGGGCGTCTAAGATTATCTCATACACGAGTCACAATGAGGAAATTACTACCTACGTGCATTATGTGTTATATGCATTGTTCTTTTCGTGACGCAACAAGGATGCCTTTAGAAAAAACCTACCTTTTCACTTATGCAATATACGTTCAAGAATGCAACTACCATGGCCATGCAAGTACTCGTCATGCAACCTAACTTGGTAATTCGATGCGAGTATATAAATTTTCCAATGTATTCAAACTTGCCTACGAGAATTAAAGACATGTTTAATGCATCCTTTCATGCGGGAATGTTATCGGAACCTAGGCATTAAGAATCGAGGCGTTGTCCACTCACGCACTCGGGGTGGAAGCTCCCGCATGTGCTCCTCTTGCCTTTTGCTTAGCAGCCATTGGTGCAGTGGACTTGGACTCCGCAAAATCTCCTTGCCCTTTTTCCCGATCTCCAAAACTGCCTACTAGGTCAATAATTTATCCCCTCCCGCACAGAACTTGGGCCTTGCAAGACCGGTTTTTAAAAATCGGGGAAGGCACGGGAGAACAAGGCTTATGGAAGCCTTAATGGAAGCTTCCAAATTAGAAGCTTCCTAGCTTCTGTCAAGCAGATGACGTGGAGAGAGAAAATGATTGGGAGGATGAAGACAACGATGCTGAAGAAGATGATGATGATAATGGTAATGATGATGAAGATGATAGTGATGATGGTGGTGAAGGCAATGGCGGTAGCAACATGGCGGCAGCACGGTAGTCCTGGCGATGGCGTGGCAGCATGGCGGCCTGCACGATGCACGATCCTCTTCTCCCCTCCCTCTTAAGATTGAGAGGGGGGGGTCATATAGTTTGGGGGGGGGGGGGGGGGGGGGGATAGCCACACACGTGGCAAGTTGCATGCCTCCTCCCCTCCATGCTCTCCTACTCCACACTCAAGCTCCTCTCACACTCCCTCTCCCCTGCCATGCAACGACTGAAGGGGAGGGGAGTTTTAATTAAAAAATTTGCACAAATTCATTATCTTTTTGCCCAAGAAGGGGTGTTCCCGTGTAGGCCTATGGAGGCTCGCGGTTTTCAAGCCATGGCTTTCTATACACAACACGGAGCTGGAGTTTGCTACTGCGCGAGGGTGGAGCACTTAGCCTAGGGTCTTTTTATTGTGGGAAGTTGCTTTGAATCGCTTTTGCGCAAGATTTAGGATCTTCAATATTTTGTTGCGGAAATATTACAGACGCATCAAGGACCCACATCATTGGGGAAGTGAATCTACCCGACTTGATCAACCTCATTGACAACCTGGTGAAACAAGAGACCGTAGACATGGCAAAGACCAGCTCGAACCGCAAAAGCAACGAAGAGCTCGATTTGGGGGATTTCTTGGATGAAATCCAACAAATCATAAACAAGTACTATTTACAAACCCGGATGGACCACCATGGTAGGCCATTCGAGGATATCTTAGCAGGCCTCGAAGAGGTGAGGAAACTAGCGCGAAAAGCTTTGCAAGGCATATTGGCATACAATTAGGAATAGCAAGCTAGAAGCTCATGACAGAATGTAGAAATGCGAGAGATCCAAGGAGTGTTAGCCTTAGCAAATAGAAATCAAGCAGGACCTAACACAGAGAATAAGAGAGTGCTAGAGGGAGACCTTACGCTGAGCAAGCTTCTCATGACGTGACTATTAGATAGCATGTCAGTAGAGCAAAGCACAGTAGTACTAGCAATTTCATTGCTCATAGTATTAGGAGTCACCCAGGGCTCTAAGAGCCAATAAAAATCCCTATTGTTGCTAAGCAATTAGATAAGTATCATCCAAATGGCAATCCACATAGTTTCATGGAGCAATTTGAGTAGGTCTGCAAGGCCAACAACCTCACTGATCTCGCTCAGTGCTTGTAAGATTTTGGTATGTGCCTAGGCAACAAGGGTAGTAGGACTTGGTGCATGAGCTTGGACACTGTAGAGCGCAATAATTTCAATAGCCTCAAGAATCTATTTATTATTCTTGGAGGCTGGGTACTTAGACAATCTGATAGTGCAACTTATGAACGTAAAGTAGAAAGACAAGGAGGACATACCGGACTATGTTACCCATGTGGGAGTCGAGAATCTCGACAAATGAATGACCAATTGAGAGAGTGGTGTCCACCATCTTTATCAATGGAATACACAATGAAGAGCTCTATAAGGCCTTGGCAAGCAACTCAAGCTTGCAGTGAGACACGCTGACTAGGGTCTTTGAAGAGGCCATTCAAGTGGATGACCAGCTCAAGGAGAGGAGCTCCAGGAGCTCAACCGAGACGAGGCTAGCTCTAGAACCTTAGAAAGGGTAACCACATCCAACAAACAGTCATTCCCAAGTAGCCAAGATAAGGAAAAGAGTGCTGACCAAAGCTGAGAGCTACCATAAATGAAGATGGAGCTAGCAAGACTACAAGAGATGATGAGGAGACCTACATGCCCACACGTCCAATGCATGTATTGTGACAAAAACGACTTGCCAGCTAAGTGTCAGGACCCTAGGTCCTGACCATACACCAATTTTGGTAGGTTTGGCCATGATGCCATGCATTGTAGAATTTTGAGGAGACTCCCATACTCGCAACCTTACAATCAGCCTTACTTAGGGAATAGGCCACCAAATTTCTTCGGGAGGGGAAGTCCCATTGGCTCTCCCATCACACCTAATGATGCTAAACCATCCATTCCTAGGATGGAGATAAATCCCGCATGCATACCCTGGCCACCTTGACCTTTTGTAACCCATCCACCGAGTGACACTCCAATCCACTATGTGGAGGAGCTGAATGACGACGACGAGCCCTATGTGAATCCTTACGTCTCATACAACAAAGGGGGAAATCCAATCCTCATGGATTATCGACCAATACCAATGATGGTGCTAGCTAGAGGTAAAGGCAGAGGCTTAGAAGGACAGACCAAGAGCTGATCTCATGTTGGATTTGTCGTCACCCAGGACACATCTCCTCACGCTACACTGAAAGGGAATAAGCCAATCAAGACAAGGCTAATCTTAGATGCACTAAGTGTGGAATCACGCATCTCAACGAAAGCCATCCGCTAGCTCGGCAATCATGCCATCACTCCCATTGGGGTTGTTTGGTGTCAAAACACTTGATGGTGATGCCATGTCCATCTCGTTGCATGTCATGACCCGAGTGCAGACAAAGCAGGCTAGCATATCACTACCAAGGCCTAGCAACTTAGACACAACCTCAAATCGAAAAGAAGAGTCATAGGCAAAGAAAAAATAAAACCAATGCAAAGGTCACACTTAAAACCGAGAGTGCCACAACACTGCCTGTTGGAAAGAAGGTCATAGACGCAGAGGCAGAGACATCTGCTCCAAAGACTATTGAGAAGGGGAGTCTAAGGGTAGGGGAGTAACCCAACCCAAAGCACCAACAAGAAACTATAGAAAAAGTGAAGGAGTGAGTGAAAGAAGCCCATGAACACCTAAAGGACATTGAGCCCATCTTGGAGGACAAGATTGATGATCTCTCTGTCAAGAATCGCGTGGTGGGGAGACTTGCTTAAGCTTCTCCACCAAACACACACTGTATACACAAGAGGAATCTCACTCAAGAACACAAGAAGAGAGATGGAGGCCAAAACGTTTTCTTGTTGGTTTCTTCTTCTTCTTCCACACACTATACAATGTACAAAAAGTATAGATAAGATACAACATAAATAAAATTGGCCTACTAAGTCAAACAATGCATAACCGACTACAGTAATCAACTGCCTCGACCAGACGCGCCAAAGGAGACTTATCAGTCCACCTAAGGCGCCGAAGGTTGAAGGAAGAATTAAAGAAACAGCCCAAGAAACTGCAAACTGAGGAGCAAAGAAAGCCACAAGACCTGCCAAAATGATTCATGAAGTTTAAGAAAGGTGATAGGGTAGTGATCTTGCTAGGAGCCAAATGACAAGGGCAAGTGAGTGAACCAATAGAAGGGCTAGCCAAAGTCAAGGAGGTTAATCTAGCTAAGGAACGGGAGATGCCTTGACCTGTCTTTATAGCCAATGACTTGACCAAGGAGGAGGAAGCCAGTCTCATTGCTATCTTACAGGAGTATATAGATGTCTTTGCTTGGTCCCTTGATGAGCTAAAAGGGGTAGATCCGAGTGTAGTGACTCACAATATACCCATGACATCTGATGCAACACTGGTCAAGCAGTGACCATATCCTATGAATCCCAAGCATGCTCATGTTGTCAAAGAATAAATTGATAAAGTGTTGAGAGTAGGATTCATTTACAAGATTGAGCAGACAGATTGGGTGTCACCCATAGTGATCATACTGAAGAAAAATCGAAAGATCACAGTATGCATCAACTATAAGAAGGTTAAAGCCGCTATCAAGAGAGACAATTACCCATTGTCGTACATGGAGCACATGCTCAAGAGAGTTTCTGGTAAAGAGGCCTACAATTTTTTGGATGGCTTCTCAGAATACAATCAAGACGATAGGCACAAGACCGCATTCACTACCAATTGGGGTGCCATTTGGCTTGACAAACGAACCAGCCACATTCTCCAGAGGCTCATGTGTGCTATCTTCAAGGACATGCTTAGGCAAGATCTATAAGTATTTTTTGATGACTTTTGTATCCATTCAAGCTGGAAGGAACACCTGGATAAGCTCAATGCAGTCTTTGAACGATGTCGATTGTATCATCTCTTGTTGAACCCCTTGAAGTGTCAGTTCTGGGTAAAGCATGGATGCATCCTAGGGCACATGATGTCAAAGAACGGCACTGCCACAAACATTTCAAAAGTCAAGGTTATTGACGATCTACCACCACCATCTGATTACAAGGGAGTTCAGTGCTTCCTAGGCCATACAAGGTATTATCAGAGATTTGTACTGAGCTATGCACTGATTGCTAGACCTCTATAAAAGTTGCTGATAATATTTGAATGGACCAAGGAATGCCAGCGTGCATATGAGGAGTTGAAGAAGGATCTAACCACAGCACCAATCCTATGAGCCCCTAACTGGACACCATAACCTTCCATGTTTACATTGATGCCTCGAAGTTTGTCATGGGAGTTGTGCTGTGCCAGCCTAGTGAACACAATCTCAACTATCTAGTGAGCTTTGCTAGCAAACAACTCACAAATATGGAAATGAACTACTCAACAATAGAAAGAGAGGGTTTAGCCATGGTGTTTGCTATAAAGAAATTTTGGCATTATCTTTTGGCTACGCCTTTTACCTTCTTTGTTGACCATCAAGCCTTGATTTATCTCATTAATAAACCTTTCACTACAAGATGCATTGCTCGATGGCTACTTCTACTTTTAGAATTTTACTTCTCTGTGTGGCTGTACGAAAAGGAAAGTAGCATTACATAGCTGATCATATGTCTTGCATATCCACTTGAGAAGTCGTTGGATAGGGTATCACATGCACATCTGTTTAACCTATCTAGCGAGAGAGATTTGTTTAGAGCTGACTTGATGCCATGCTGTTGAGCAGACGATATAGTCCAAGTGCTTGAGCACAAACTGCCTGAAAGACCCATTGAAAAATCCTGACTTAGGCAACTCATCCTTAAAATACAACCCTATGAGTTGATAGCAGGCCAACTCTACAGGGCAATACAGGTTGCTATGAAGATGTGTGTGCGAGCATGAAATGCATGATGTACTTACAGAGGCGCATAAAGGAATTGCAGGAGGACATTTGAGTGGAGACACAACAGCCCACAAGGTACTGCAGTCTCAACTATGGTGGCCTACTCTTTTTCCGGATGTAGTAAGATTTGTCAAGCACTTTGACGAGTGCCAATGGACCAAGTACCTATTTGCAAGGACAAAATGGAGTTAAGTACAATCATTGCAAGACAACCATTCAAGAATTGGGGGATTAACTTCATTGGGCCTATTAGCCCCACAGCACAGTACTCGCAAGCCAAGTACATCATTGTTGCCACTGATTATCTCACAAAATGGCCGAAAGCATGAGCCACAAGGAAAAATGATGCTATGACCATGGCTAAGTTCCTATGGGAGCAAGTGATCCCACAATTCGACTACCCCATTGAATTGGTTAGTGATCAAGGCACCCACTTCATCAATGAAGAGATCGCTCACCTCCTATCCACCTTCCTGATCATCCATCAAAAATCCTCACCTTAATACCCTCAAGCAAATGGCCAAACTGAGTCTACTAATAAAATCTTAGTGAACATCATGACCAAATTAGTATCTGCCTCACGCAATAGTGACTGGGATAACAAATTAATGGTAGCCTTATGGGCCTATCAAATAGCCTATAAAATGGCTGTAGGACAGACTCCCTTCAGGTTGACCTATGGAACTGAAGCAATTCTACTCGTGGAGTTGTTCGTCTCAAGCATCAGAATAGCACTTCAAGAGAGATGGGATGGAAGAGAGGCATGGACGGAGCACCTAATCGAACTAGAACGCTTATCGAAGACTCGAATTCTAGCCACCCATGCACTTATTTGTAAAAAGGCATGACAAAAGAACTAGTTTGACAAGCATGTCAAGCAGTGAGATTTTGAACAGGGAAACTTAGTACGGTTGTACTTAGTCAAAGGTCATAAACAGAAGATGAAGTTTAGAGGGCTAGGACCTTTCAAAGTTTGCACCATTAGCTGACCCAATAATGTAGAACTCAAAACCCTAGAGGGTGAGGGCATAGGCTTTTTCAATGGTAGTCGCATAAAAAAGTACTATCTTCGCCCATGCGCCCACTACATGATCCTCCAATGCTAGAGTCCTCTCTCAATGTACAAGTGGCCACTATCATGGCAATTGAAGATGAAGATGTGGCTTACCTGCGCATGACCGTCACTACCTAGCAAACACATACATTTGATACATTGATCCATGAGGGAGCTGACTTTAATATCTTGACTCACAATCATTGGATTCAAATTGGTAGACCACAATTGTAGCCCACTAATACCAAACTCAATCCATTTGGGGTTTGATCATATACACTTCCCGGAAAGTGCAAGGTTGTAGTCTCTTTCAAGTCTGAAAGCATACCAATGATCTTTTATGTGTTGTCAAATGCGAAGGATGCAGGTACGGAATTGCTATTAGGACGTACATTTAAAAAGCAAACGCTTTGTAATGTCAATTACCATTCACAGCACATTCATCTAGCCATCAACAACATACATATAATCAACAGCTTTCAACAAGGGCAGCATGGCTCCATTAAAGCTTACAAAGCCACCAGTAGAGAAACCCACTACCAAGCCTAAGGAGGGGGGTTGTAACTCGTCACACAACCTGCCAAACCTCAAAGCCAGCAAACCGCTAAAATCAAAGCTAAGGCCCATGCACCATTGTTCAAATGGATGCCTAAATGTCGAGGGCCGCCACCTAAAAGCACACAATCACAACCTCGTAAGGCTAGGAACTCGTATTCGAAACCTAGGAGGTAGAGAAGGAACTAAAAGCATCAACAAATGGTCAAGCAGCAATGGGTCCCCAAGATCTTATTGTTGCAAGCGCAAGGCTATTATGAGGGTAATACCTAGATATGGGTACCTAAAGCCAAGATGGCCAAGGGCACTACTTAAATGCCACCAGCAATCTTGACCACACTAAGCCACGTGATAAAAAACGCCCTAATGCCACAAACAACTAAGGGGCTGCAAAGCCCATAGAGTCTCAAACGCATAAGTTGGCAAAGACTGAACATGTCTATCGAACAAAGCCCCAGCTTGCTACTCACACACTACCTCAACCTAGTCTTGCTAGTATCCCTAAAACCTCACCAGCATCTAGTAGCATGATATTCACATCACAAGCCAAGCTGAGTGCACCAATGACTCAACCGTGCCATCAAGAACAACCAAAGCTGCAACAACCATTAGCTGTTGAATTATCTAGTTCCATCAAACCCCAACTACCTTCAGGTCTTAGATCCTCTTATGAGCAAAGATCAATTCTCACTTTGGTAAAAAATTTAGTAGAGAATACGGGGGATGACTTGGTTTTCTGCCTTTGATAGTTGGACGCCACATTTACCACACTTACTAAAATCTATGATCGACTAGACCTAGGTCTTTTGGAAGAGCCTTTAGCAAAAAGAGGTGCATACATTGCCTTGCTCATGATGGGAAGAATCCGAATTTGTATTCGTTAAAGCTCCCCATGTAGCTGAGGAACTAATTGCCACTGAGATTTTCTGAGACGAAGCATGCAAACAACGCCTCATTACATCTTACAATTGGGAGCAAGAACACGGTCCTTGCTCCCTCGACCAAGAAATTGAGAAGTTGAAGCAACTTGCTAACAACGACTCCTCTTTCTTAAGGAAATTGTATGCTCTCCAACTTCAATGGGAGCAAGAGAGCTACCAAATCATGACCAACATTGAGCAATGACATGCAATCAAAACCTCAGAGTATGACCCCACTTACGTAGCTCCAACCTCCTATAGGGTGTTGACCACCATTTGTAACAACCGACCCCTAGAAGAGCACATCATGACCCATCTGTATCTAGATCAAATTCTGACTGAGGAGAGCTACACATTGCCAACAAAATAGACTCTGGTGACTTCCTAATGGATGTTCTCACCTACATCACTCAAGTAGGCACTTGTCCTTTTGGCATGGACTGCTATGCTAATCTAGAATACAATCCAAACTTCTATGCTTGGCTCATGCAAAAGTAAAACATCGAGACCATGTGTTGAATGCCTTTAACCTCTCAACCCTTAATCCTAGGAAGGATTCTTCTCAATTTCAAAGAGGGAAGGATGTAAGGTGAATCAAACATGTAAGATGAATAAAACATGCAAGGAAAAAAGCCTCAATTAATGTCCAAGAGTGAAAAAGAATGGATGAAAATCAACATGTTATTGAGGAAAAGTGTCATAAATTTTTTGGAATGAATGGATTGCTTGAAGGAAATTTCTCTTTTTGTACGTAAGCATTTTATTATTTCCATAAAATCATAATCAATTCCTGCTTACCTTTTAGCAAGAAATTATCTTAAGGACACTAATGGTGAACTATGGTATCATAGTAGGAACTCAAAATGGTAGCACAACAGGATCAAGCCCATCAACTTCCATTCACGAAAGAAGAAAGGAAAAAGTACCGCATCTCCCTCGAGAATCATGCCTACAACCAGCTAAAGTTCAAAACTATTCACAACATTGAAGAAGTCATGACCAAGGAGGAGGCTGCCAAAAGAGTTATGGAATAGTGCAATCTTGCTAAATATGTTGAGAAATTTGGGTGGAAGACCAACCACACTAAGTGCGTAGAGTTCTTGAGAACCTACGATCCCGATCAAGAATGTGGCACTATGACAGTCCAAAGAGGAGAAGGAGCCATGTAGGTACAGGTCCAGTTGAGTAAAGCCTTGGTGGAGAAGTCACTAGTGTAATATCTTCGCACAATAAAAGTTAGTTGGTTAGTTCGAAAGTTAGTTAGTCAATTAATAAGTTAGTAAGGCTACTAACTAAAGACTAATTAAGGTAAAAACTAATTAACACTAATAATTAAGGATTTTTATTTAATTAAAATATTTTATTTAGAAAAATATTTTATTTAGAATAATGAAGGATTTATGATCTGAGCATCAGATCACTAATCTTTCCAAGATCCCCCTCCACAAAGAGCTCCACTTCTTAGCCCACAAGCCCTCTTCTCTAATTCACTATAAATATGAGGCATGGGAGAGGCATAAGGAAGCATAAGGAGATCCTGAGAGGCTGTGAGAGAGAGGTAGAGAGAAGGATACCCCTCCAAGAGATTGTGAGGAAGAGCTTGAAAGAGAGCTTGAGAGAGAGAGAGAGAAGAGTCACCCCGAGAGGCTACAAGGAAGAGAATTAGCTCAATTCCCTCTATCTCGATCCTTGATTTAACCATCTTCTCTTACGCTCTCCCATCTTGAATCTATTCCACCTTCTTAATCTCTTGAGTCTACTTGCGGACGATGTCCTCCAAGCGAAGAATGTCGCGTGCGGATGACAATCCTGCAACCAGCAAACAAGGCTTCGGGCAAAGGCATCATTGTCAATCCAACTGCAATTCCGATCATAAGTGATGTATTTTCAAATTGATAGATGCTTGCTTTGATTCTCGTATGAGATACATTAGGCCCCATACTACGATGCACGAGTATAGGTCATGGGAAAGGATAAATTTCATCTCACCTACTCGGAAGATGGAGTTTGTGAAGTGCATATATCAAGGGAAGATAATTGCACCTAGTTACATATGACTTATTTGCTGGTAGAGCAATTATAAGGAAGAATTAGTCAAGGGTTATGAATGGCATAGTCGTCAAAAGAACAACATTAAAAGATTGTGCATACAAGTGCTAGATTAAAGTATAGTCAAGGGTTACAAATAGCATAATTACTAAAAGAATATGACATTGAGAATCATGAATAGAAAGTACTAGTTTAAAGTTTAAATACTTCAAAAGTACTTAGCCTAAGAGCCCAAATATTAAGAAAAATTGGATTCTAGCTCAATGCAAGGCCTGTTGGAGTCTAATTACTTGAGATCATCTCACACTTATCTTATTAAGTATTCACACGTTATGCCTATAACATGTTTGATATATGAGGATAATTTTATAGTTGCCTCATGACTTGACTAAGAGCTAGTACAAGAAACTAATCATAAGAGTTAAAACTAAGATATTTTGAGATCCGTTGGATTAATTATAATCCAATTCAGGGTTGGGTTATCAGTCAATGTAAGTGACCTATAGAACTTACATCATGAATAGTGTTTAAACCCTTAATATATGCCCTAGCTGAAGGAAGGAAGTGTTAAGAAACATTTTTGCATAGTATTTCTCTTAGATCCCAAGGGGGAGAGCAAATATACGATGGAAATGTTATCGCAACTACTCTTACATTGTTTGATAAGAATACAATTGGTTTTGTTGGTTGATTGAACAACATCCTGAATGCTTTTACATTCAACTAGTTGTTAGTTGTTGTTTGGATGATTATTCCAAGTGCTTGTGATTTATGGTAAATGCATGGAAAGGGTTTGTGATGACAAGTCGCCATGGGAATAAAGGAATGTTTTCTTGGAAAATGATATTAGGGCTGAATGCCTTGTTTGTGCTTGATTCTTAAAGGATTTAATTAAGGAAGGATATATTGTACGAGTGGATCACCTCCATGATCGCACCGCGGATTAACCCGAGAGGGCACTGCTCAATTCATGGGTCGAAGGTCGAGTGGTGAAAAGGCCAACCACGGGAATGATGTTTCGCTCCTAGATAGCTTGCGGGTTAATTGGAGCTCTAGACACCCCTTGCTAGGTCTAGAATGGAGTTGAAGACCTCCCTGGCCCCCAACATCTGGGCATGTTGGGAGATCCTATTCTGGATAAAGGATTGAGTTTGTGGTGCCATGTGAATTGGACTAGTTACTTCTGCAGGGCAGAAGGGATACTTCTGTTGGACAGAAGCGATACATAATTTCTCCTGTATGGGTGGGAGACAAAGATTAACTTGAAGATAAGTTAAGGAACTTGTTTGAATCTTGTTTGTCAATAGATTGCTTTGCTCTGTTTTTGTGTCTGTGATATAAATTATGCGAACGAACCATGTTCCCTAAAAGGCTTAATTAATGAAGTTGACTTTAAGTGTCACACATAAATGTGGTAGGACCTAATTAGAAAACTAAAGCTATTAAGGGAAGCAGGTGGGCGGAACCCCTGACGGGTCTGTCCTACGACAGGGTGGTCCCAGAAAACTGGGAGGCTTCTCACAAGATTTTATCGTCATTTAACCTTTAGGTATTGTTAGGTTAGAACCCGATTCATGCCGTTTTAGGGTACCAAAATGTGACTATGCCCTATGGACAGAGAGGTTGAGCAGTGCATCCCTCTTGTTTCCCATTCTCTTTGAACCAAGTACGGCATGGGTCTGCTTCAGATTGGGTATCTCTGCGTAAATTAGCATGTCCAAGCTCCAATGTTAGAATGTTGTTAGGAGACCTTGGCCACTAGGAGGCCAAATTTCAAGTCGATCCTAGTGGGTTCGACCGTAAACATTCTGTTGCGAGGCAAATTCGGGAAACCCTAGGCAACAAAACCGAGAATATTCCATGGGAGTGCTGGGTAGCGACACTTAGATTCGTTTCTTGATAGAGCGCTAAATGCGTGCCTAGACACGGGCACATTACAACTAGGCTAGAGCACAAAGTGGAAATGAGGTCCAAAAGGGATGTCTATGCCATGTTGAACATGAAGAAGAACCTGGTTTTAACCCCAATGATGGCATCATCATCCAAGACATCCCAGATCCAGAAGTAAGGCTTTAGGAAAAAGTCATCCACTCCATGTTCTCTAGCCAAAGTTATAATTTGCTTATGCACAAAATCAACATGCCCATGTTGGAGAGCCTGGCAGCATGTTCATTCGATGAGGTTGATTAGAATGGGTATGTGAGAAAGACGAACCAAGGCACTAGCCCTACGGAGCAAACCGGCTAGCGGAGAATCCCCAGCATCCAAGGCAGGAGCTGAAAGAAAAAAGCCATCATCAAAATCCTCATTCATTGGATACGGTGGTGTGCTAACTCCTCTTATCCAAGAGGCAGTGAAAGAGGCACAGAATGAAGAAGGAGAAGGAGTTGATGAAATGCCGAATAGGTCACCTCCCCACCGTGAATGAGAGCAATCTAGTGAAAAAACTGTAAGTGACAAAGAGGAGGAACAAGAAACCCAATCTTGCCATGGAGGGGCTGAGAAAGCAAAGAAGAAGACCACACAGGAGAAGTTAGAAGAAGAAAGGAGAAAGCATATCTGCAAAAGGCTCGAAAAGAGTCTAAGAAAGATGAGGAAGAAAGGAAGAAAAAAGAAAAAGAAGAGTGTGACAAATTGAAAGAAGAGTCAAGAAGAGCCAAAGAAAAAAGGAGGAAAGCAATTGAAAAGGAGGAAGAATTGAAGAGAAAGGAAGAAGATGACATCACACTAACAACATGCATGTCAATAGAACAACAATTCAAACAAGGCAAGCTAGGTGCTATGAGCTACCACCATGAGATGAAGGCCCAGGATCAAGTGCCCAAGTTTCAAAGATCACACCACCTCCGATCAAAGAAGGCAAGGGCAAGGGTCTAATTGATCCCATCCCTACTCTCCTAGTGCCCACCACCACCCCTAAAAACATAACCACCCAAGGCTCCACACCTAAAGTCGATGCGAGCAACGTCTTGGCCTGGGTGCAATTCTTGGGAAATGGCCCAAGGGGCAAGCAAAGGAAATCCCGAGGCAGGAACTCAGAGATTAGCAGCAACAGACACCGAGTTGAGACAGAATCCTAAGAGGCAAAGGGTGGAAACCTCCACGAACTCCATTCCCACAATGATGACTCAACCTAAAAACTATGATGAGTATGTCCAAGAGCTTCTCTTGCATTTTGAGAAAGCAAAGGAGGATAAGAAGGTGGTAGTAGCTGAGTTAGAAGCTGAAAAGGAGTTCATGGCATCGTTCCAATTAGAGAAGACCCACCAAGTAGCTATGTGTGCCAGAAAGAAATACATGAGCTGAAGGTAAAGCTCAAAGCTAAGGAAAGCAAAGAAGGAAAGTGGGAGGCTGTTAACCTCGATTTGAGATGGCAGAAAAAAGGATAGAAAAAGAGCAAAGGTGCAGAGGCAGCCCCCTAAAGGTAAGCTGAGGCAAAAAGCGCAATCTCAAATAAAAGGTGCCTCTAAAAACTCTAAAAACTCTTGTAAAAGACTGCCAGGCTCCCTCCTATGCCATTTGTAAAAGAATAGATAGGTGTAGGCTTAAGGCATAAGGCAAGAAGAGGAAAATAGGAAAAAGGACCTTGCCACAATGGCCAATCATGTAAAAAGGGATGGGTGCCCATGGGATTTTAGGGCTTGTATATAAAGTTCAAAAAGTGAATGGAAGCTCAGTCTTTGGTGTGTGGCTAACAAGAGTCCTCTCTTCTTCTCTTCACCTTGCTTGTGTCGGGGAGTGTGAGAGTGCGAGGGAGTGAGTGTGTGGGAGTGAGGGATCAAGAGGCTAAAGCTCTTCACCATCTCCTCTTCTATTCTTCTCTTCTCTTCTCTTCTCTTCTTTTTTCTCACACATGCGTGGCTATGGTGGATGGAGCTCAACGGAGGAGGCTTGAGGATGCTTGAGCTAGCATCTAGGATCGTGAATCTACTAGTGTGTGCGAGGGAGGAGGCATCTCATTTTGGCATCGAGGTAAGCTCACTATACTCGTAGGTTCGAAGGCGTGTCGGCTAGGTGAGAGATACCCATTAGAGCTCAGTTGAAACGCTTGAAACAATAAGCGGTTCATGGGTCTTGGCGGTTGAGCGTAAGCTCCCTCCACATTTTGGTTCCATTGTTTCTGGGACCAACGGATTCAAGCTTGAGCACTTGCACGCCTCATATCGAGCATCGAAGTAAGGGATTCATCCCCGAAATAGAGCTTGAGATAGGTAGGAAGTTTGGGTTTTTTAATATTCGATACAAGTAAGTATTTTGGTTATTTTTGTTGTTTGATGATTGGAAAAGAAGGGGAAATCATTTCAGTTATTTGATTTCAATTCTTGTTGCATTTAGCGTAGATTAGAATTAAGAAATCGGATTGGAAAAGAGTAGGGTTTACTTCTATAAAACAGGGCACAAATCATGGTAAATGGCAAAAAAGAGTGTTTGAAATGATTAATGTCGGCAAGTGAATGATTGGAGATAGCAAGACCTTGCCCGGGAAGGGGTTTAAGGGACAGGAAACCATAGAAGAGCTCATTTTTTACCCTAGCATTAAGAGAGAGAGAGAGGGAGCTTCCATTGGTGATTCGATTCAATCTTGCCATCAGGGAGTTCTTCGCACATGTCATGTATATCAAACCCTTCCTCCTATGTCCTTGTTTTGATCTGGAAGTTTGTGTGCCTTGTGATTTCTTGGATCACTGGATTTAATGAAATCATTCTTGGTGCTACTGTCATCGCATGCAACTCGGACCATCTAAGTGGCTTGGTTCTAGGCCAAGTCCTAGAATCGACCCTCGGTCCTCTTGCATTTGGCCAATTCGGCCCATCCAAACAGACAACTCCGCCAACTTGATTCGGCCCAAACAACCTCGGCCATTTCCACTCGGCCCCCATCGAAACGATTGACTCGGCCCACTAACCTAACTTGGCTCTCGACCACGTCCATTGGGCCATCTGAGCCACAAATTTTGGCCACTAGTCCTATCATCCAAATCCACCACTCGGCCCCCCTGCAATTCAGACAAGTTGGGTCGAGTCAGATTTTTACAAATTTTTTGAAAATTTGCACCAGACCCAACTAGATTTCAACCACGCAAACCTTTGTGAGCCATCCCGATGCCTAGAACTTGATTCTGGTGAAAGGAATAGGCGAATTCACAAGACACAACCGCTTAGCAGCTTGAATAGGTTGTTAAGAGAGTCAGCGCCTTAACGACAGCCAGTGGAGTCATAGACCCTGAAACGAACCTAAAACGAGTAAGACAACGTGGTAAGAAACCCTAAAACCTATCAAGACGGCCAAAAATTGATCGAACAAGCCTATCAGGCCTAAGATGAAACAAGAGTGCATAAGCCGCTTAGACACTTGTTCTTTGCACTCATCTTGATTTCCAGCACTTGAAGTACACCTAAGAATAGCCGAAAGTCTGATTGATCACAAGTGCACGGAAAAGAACACACACACTAACTGGAGCTAATTCAGGAATTGTATGCAATAATTAAGGAACTCGCTCAAATAAAAGAACTTGAAGGAACCCACCAATAGGAGAAGATCCCAAGACATAGATGGGCAATCGGAGCCCAGCATAGGACCAAGCAAATAGTGACAGAGATGTGGATCTACCCGACCTGCTTAACCTTATCGACAACTTGGTGGAGCATGAGAACACAGCCATGTTAGAAGAAAGCTCAAACCATAGGCAAAACAAGGAACTCGACTTAGGAGTTTTCCCAGAAGCGGTCCAGCAGTTAGTGAACAGCTATGATTATCATGCTCAGTATCAGCACCACAGTAGAACAATAGAAGTCATCATAGCTGACCTAGAGGAGGAAAGGAAGCTAGGCCACAAAGCACTGCAAGGCATAGTGGAATACAACCAAGACTAGCAGACTAGGAGCCTGAGGCAGAACGTAGAGATGCAAGAGATACAGTGAGTGCTGAACCTAGCAGGCAGAGAGTGCTAGAAGGAGACTTGATGTTGAGTGAGCTTCTCATGAAGCAATTGCTAGACAACATAGCAGCAGAGCAAAGCATTGCAGCATTAACGATGTCACTACTAGTAGGGTTAGGGGTAAACCAAGGCTCCAAGAGCCAATCTAAGATACCAGTTGTCGCTAAGAACCTTGATAAGTACCAGCCCCATGACAATCCATACAGCTTCATAGAGCAATTCAAGCAGGTCTGCAAGGCCAACGGTCCCACCAACTTGACTCAGCATTCTCAAGCACTTGGGCTTTGCTTAGGTGACAAGGGTCGGGACTTGGTACACGAGTCTAGATGCCATAGAGTGAGTGAACTTCAATGGCCTCAAAAACCTCTTCATTAAGAGATTTTTCAAGCATGGATACTCTGACAACCTACTAGTACGACTTATGAATGTCAAGCAGAAAGAAAAAGTGGCATCCGCGACTATGTGACTAATGTGAGAAGTCTCTTTAGGAGAATCTCGATGGGTGAACGATGACCGAAAGAGCAATTTCGACGATATTCATCAGTGGAATACAAAATGAGGAGTTTATAAATCCTTGGCAAGCAACTTGAGCTTCCAGTGAGACGCACTAGCTAGGGTGCTCGAAGAAGCCATTTGAGTAGACAACCAACTGAAGGAGAGGAGCTCCAAGAACTCGAACCAAGAAGAGACCAACTCTAGAAGTTTGGAGAGAGCTACAGCATCCAGCGAGCAATAGGTACAAGTACCCAAGATTAAGGCCACAAACACCAACCAGGAATTGGCTGACATGAAAATAGAAATAGCCAAGATGTAGGAGATGCTAAGATGACCAATGCACCCACACGTCCAATGCGTGTACTGTGACGAAAATCACTTGCCAACTGAGTGTCAAGACCCCAAGTCACAACCTTGTGCTAATTGCGGTAGGTTTGGTCACAACGTTGTGCATTGTAGATTGCCTAGAAGACTTCTGTACTCACAACCATATGCTCAATCTTACCTAGCGAATAGGCCACAACAATTCTTTGGAAGGGGAGCCCCATTGGCCCTTCCCATGCCAAACAACGTTAAGCTGATTGTTCCTAAAATGGGCATAAATCCTACTGGATTACCTAGACCGCCTAGTCCCTATGTGACCCACTTACTAAGCGACGCTCCAATCCACTACATGGAACAGCCAAATGAGGAAGAGACTTACTTATACCCTTATGTCTCACACGACAATGAGGCAACAACACAATCCTTATGGACTATCAACTAGTACCAATGATAGCATTAGGTAGGGGACAAGGTAGAGGCCTAGGAGGGCAAACCCAAGAACCAATCATATGTTGGACTTGCGATCACCCAGGACACGTCTCATCATGTTGTCCTAAAAGGGAGCAATAAAATAGAGACAAGGCTAACCTAAGGTGCCCTAAGTGTGGAATCACTCATCTCTTCATTGATTGTCCAAAGCAAAAACCATCCTCGAGTTTGGTTAATGTGGCATCCATCCCATTGGGGTTGTTCGGTGTTGAGAATCTCGATGGGGAGGCTATACCTATCCCATTGCATGTCATGACCCCATGCACAAACAAAGCAGACCGGCATATCACTGCCAGGTCCTAGCAATCTTGACACAGCCTCAATAGGAAAGAAGAGCCATAGGCAAAGGAAGAAGAGACTTGAATCTAAAGTCACGCTCAAAAATAAGAGTGCCACAATGTTACCTGCTGAAAAGAAAGTCACTGACACTGAGGCAGAAACATTGCCCCCAAAATGGCTGAAAAGGGAAGTGCTAAGGTCAAGGAGTAACCCAACCTGAAGCGTCAACTAGAGGCCATCGAGAAGGTGAAGGAGTGGATAAAGGAGGCCCAAGAACACCTAAAAGATGCTGAGCCCATCTTAGAGGATGAGATCGAGGATCTCTCTAGCATAAGCATGCCAGTCTCACCCCCTTGACCAAATTCGAGAGATGTGATTGCACCACAAGCAGTACCGCTTCGCCAAAGCCTTAACGCTACAGGCCAACAAATCAGTCGACCATTGGCCAGGAAAATCCAGAATAGGAGAAAGACGAGTAGCCAATGACCTCCTCACCACTCTAGTGACCACCCCTGTGACGCTAAGCCTGGGAGATCTGCTTAGGTAGCATCCAACCCTATGGCAAGACTTGAAGCAGTGGGTTGTTGAAGGATCACGAGAGCAAGCTATTGCAAACATACAAGAACATGATGTAGAGACGTAGATACCGAGTTTGACATTGCACTCCGTGCCTAAGTCCTTGTACATTAATGATGTTCAAAGAGTAGAGAGAGAGAAAGGAAAAGACTCCATATCCATGAGCCTTCAGGCTCTCAAGCTCATTCCTTCATTTCCACACTCTCAACTGAAAAGCACACTCCCACTACAAGATAAAGTGACCTAGTGTAAATGTAGACTAGACTGACTAACTCTAGTCAGGTCACTAACTGACTACTAACCCGACTTATTTAATGTAGTCACATGTAGACAACTGTACACACTAGCTGTCATAGATGTTGGTCATAGATAAAGACACACTGATGGTGAGCTTGATTTCTAACACTCCCCCTCAAGCTCAAAAACAAAACTCAAATTATCTGCATCACTCCAAGTAGCTGTCTAAAGTGAATGAACTTATCTTTACTAAGTGATTTGGTAAAGATGTCTGCTACCTGGTCTTCAGTCTTCACATGCTCCAAGTCAATCTGATCTGCTAAAACCATTTCCCTGATGAAATGGTAGTGAACCTCAATGTGTTTTGATCTTGCATGATAAACAGGACTTCTTGCTACCATAACACTGCTCAAATTGTCACAATACAGCTTGACTTTGCTGTCCAAGTGTACTCCCAAGTCATTCAGTAACTTCTGTAAACCACTTAGCTTCACAGGCCGCTAAGGCCGCACCACGATACTCTGCTTCCATACTGGACAATGCAACTCTAGGCTGTTTCTTACTCTGCCAATTAATCATGCTACTACCCAATCCAAATGCATAGCCACTGGTTGACCTCCTGTCATATGTGCAACCAGCCCAGTCAGCATCAATATACCCCATCAAGTCAAGGGTTTTCCCATATGCATAAAACAGCCCATGATCTGTGGTACCCTTTACATATCTCAGAATTCTTCTGACTGCATCCAAGTGTGGTTTGCGAGGCTTCTGCATGAATTGACTGATCAGCCCCACAGCATAACTCAAGTCAGGTCTAGTGATCGTGAGATAGATCAAGCTACCTACCATCTGTCTGTACATAGTAACATTCTCAATCTCTGTCCCAACATCAATCTACAGCTTGACATTCTGCTCCAAAGGCATATCCATAGGCTTGCAATCAGCCATACCATATTTCTGTAACATGTCATGAGCATACTGCTTCTGTAGCAGCCATATGCCTCGAGGTGTAGAGACAACCTCAATCCCCAAAAAATATTTCAGCTCTCCAAGATCCTTGACCTTAAACTCAGCCTGTAAACATGTCTTTATTTCTGCAATCCCATTTTCATCATCTCCTGTAATGATTAAGTCATCAACATAGACAACTAGAAAAACATAGCCACTATCTGTCTTCTTCGCAAACAGACTATGATCAGCATCTCCCAATCGGAAACCATGTTGCTGTAAATAACTGCTGATGCGAGCATTCCATGCTCTGGGTGCCTGTTTCAACCCATATAATGCATTTTTCAGCCGACATACATGTGCTGGAAATTCTGGATGTACATAGCCTTCAGGTTGTTCCATGTAAACCTCTTCCTGTAATTCTCCATTGAGAAATGCATTCTTTACATCCATCTGCCATAGTTTCCAACCTCTAGCTGCTGCCAAAGCAATCACAGTTCTAACTATAGCCATCTTTGCTACAGGGCTGAAAGTCTCCTCATAATCAAGACCATACTGCTGCGCATACCCTTTTGCAACCAGCCTAGCCTTATATCTTTCCAATGATCCATCTGATTTACAGTTTACCTTATACACCCACTTGCATCCAATAGGTGTTTTGCCCTCAGGCAACTATACCAAATCCCATGTACAATTTTCAGCCAAAGCTGTATATTCCTCATCCATAGCAGCACGCCAATTCTCATCTGAAACTGCCTCATCAAACTTACTTGGTTCTCTAAAACCTGTTACTTTCGTCATATAAGCATAATGACGGGCTAAATATCCAGTGTAAGTATACCTGTCAACAGGTCGTTTGACCCTCTCTGATCTCCTGAGCTGTGGCTCACTGTGAGCTTGCCTCTCATGAGGCGGCACATAACGGCTCTATCTAGCACCTGGCGTCATAACAGACGGAATCCCCAATTCACTATCTAAGCTGTCACTACTAGATGAATCATAACCTGCAGTGAGTGGACCTGTTACATCTTCAAAAACCTTTTCTTTTCCCTTATCTGTTCTCCCCCTCATTGACATATCCGTGTCAGTGGATGTAGTAGTGCGACTCCGTAATCGACCTGTCCAAGGACTCACTATAGATGATACATCACCTGTCTGACCAGTCATGGAAGTACTCTCTGCAAGAGTATTTTCAGCATGACTCATACTGGGTGAGCCATCAGTAGGCACTGCAACAGGATTCCCATACCAAGATGCTAACTCATTAAATACCACATCTCTGCTTATGAGTGTCTCATGCGTAGAAGGTACATAACACTTATAAGCTTTCCGTTCCTGTGCATATCCAATAAACACACTTTTCACTGCCTTAGGATCCAATTTCTTCCTCTTCTCATCCTGTATATGCACATATGCAATGCTGCCAAATACCTTCACGTGTGAAATATCAGGTTTATGACCATATAGCCGTTCATATGGAGTGACCTCATGAATCCCTGCTGTAGGGGTTCGATTCAGCACATATACAGCAATCACCACTGCTTCAGCCCAATAACCATTTGGCAGACATTTTTCATTCAGCATAGCTCTAGCTGACTCCATCAAAACCATGTTTTTTCTCTCTGCAACACCGTTTTGCTGCGGTGTATAACTGCACGTGAGCTGTCTTCTGATCCCATGTTTAGCAAGATACCTATCAAAGTAGTTTGAGACATATTCACCTCCTCCATCTGATCTCAAACATGATATGTAATAGCCCAATTCATTTTCAGCATGTTTCTTGAAGTCTTTGAATGCATCAAACACATCATCCTTATGTTTCAAGATATAAAGCCAAGTGTACCTGCTGAAATCATCAATAAATGAGACATAATATCATGTACCGCCAAAGGAAGCATTATGTGAAGGACCCTAGACATCATAGTGTACCAACTGTAAAGGCCTAGTGTTGTTTTTTACATGTCTCATGAAAGGAAACCGTGCCTGCTTCCCAAACTGACATGCAGGGCATACATGACCAAAATCATTATACTTGAATTTAGGTAATCCAAGTACTACTTCTTTCTACTGCATAGATTTCAGCTTTTGTACATTGACATGTCCGATTCTCTTGTGCCAGATCTCTACATCTCTGATGGCACTCTCATCATGAGCAAACATAGCTGCTTTAAGTTCAGGAATGGTCGCTTCCAAAGTAAACATCCTGCCATCCCTTCTGCCCTTGGCAATTAGCTTGCAGCCATTTCCATACTCCTCAATGAAACATCCATCCTTGTTAAACCTCACTTGCAGATTCTGTTCTACCATTTGACCCACAGACAACAAATTCTTTGTTATGGTCTCGGTACATGTAAGGCATCATGCAGGCCTTTCTTCTTGCCATCAGGCATCATCAATGGAACAATCCCTTTATACTTTATGTCATGTTGGGTATCATCCCCAGTACATACATGACCATGTGTACCTGCAACCATATCATCAAACCACTCTCCATGCGGGGTCATGTGGTTTGACGCTCCAGAGTCAATGTACCATCTGTCATCTCTATCATGTCTCGATGCATTTTTAGATACATGCTGCATGGCAAAGAGTCATCAACTGACTCATCATGAGCACCACTAGAAGATGCATAGTGCCCATGTTGTCTGCCCTTTGCCTTCATATCTCCTTGCTTCTTGTAACAATCCTTTGCAATATGCCCATACTAGCCACAATAATGGCAGTCCTTGTCCTTGTTGGACTGATCAGTAGACTGCCATGAACCAGAACCACCACCTCTACCTCGGGGTGATCTCCCCCTGCCTCTAAAACCACCAGATCCTCTCTGGCCCTGTGTATTGGCACCATGCCAATTACTCTGCTGCTGCTACTGTCCATAAGTATTACGAGTGTCACCACAACCTCGAAATGAACCACGACCTCTAGATCCTCTACCACGCTGGCTAGAGTACAACACAGTGTCTCTACTCTGAGATGCACTAGAACCTGTATTCAAACCAAGTTTGACTTCCTCATGCAGCAACAAAGCAACTAGCTCTTCCCAGCTAGGGGGCTCTTCTCTGACAGAAATGGAAGTGTCAAAAGCTTTGTACTCTTTCCCTAAGCCATTCAAAGCAATAGCAATCATATCATCTTCTGATACACTTGAGCCAATAGTAGCAAGTTGATCAGCTATGGTCTTAATCTCCGTGGTATACGTCTGGATGCTCTTGCCATTCCTAGACATGTTGTTGAACTGTTGTTTCAACTGGATCTTTCTTGCATGTGTCATGGTTCCATAATTTTTCATCAGTATGTCCCAAGCATCCTTCAAAGTCTCACATCCAGTGATTTGAATTACCATAGCATCAGATATACATAAGGAAAACCAATGCAGCACCTTGCATGCTCTTTCATTCCATAGCCTATAGGCTCTTTTCTGTTCATTTGTTGGATTGTGTGCAGGCAACTCAAGAGCAACTTCATCTCCTGTACATAAATCCCAATAACCTCTACCAACCAGAAAGTTTTTCATTCTGAATTTCCATAATGTAAAGTTCTTATTATCCAACTTCTCTCCAACTATCTGAGTGATATTGTCAGTCCCATGTGCATTAGCCATGATGCAATAGACTGTCTATCAAGTGCCTGACTCCTTGCAGTCCAATAAGTATGACTGACTAAGTTCAGTCTGTAACAGTTTATGATAGTTTTCTGCACTAAATTGCAGAAAAAAACCAGGGTATTTCAGCCCACTGACACCCCAAAACAACCCTCAAACAAGCGCTCTCAACTGTAGATATAACTGTCAATACATAAGCTATGTGTTTGCTTCAGCTTAAGCTTATGTAACCTCACTGCCAGGGTACATACATGCAGTCTGAAAACTGTAAACTGTGAGTAACCAGCAGCAATTTCAAGTCCAAAACTGAGTGTGTCAACAAATTCAGTTTCAGGTTGCAGTCAACCAGAATTCAGCATACCAAGCTCCAAGCAGCTCCAAAATGTCTTTTGACCATGTCATACATTTACTTTGTAGTGGCAAGTTCAATAGATGAGCATCTGAGTAGGCATAGACAACCTGTCTTCATTGACCAATGGCATAAACCTCATGAGCTGTTTGTAATTAATCAGGACAGTGTAACTGCATTTACTTCGTCTTCAAAATTCAGTTTTCAATGATGCTCATTGCTTGCTTCAATTCTCCATGCATTCAGCATGTATAGGCCAGTTCACATAGATGATGGAACCCCCAAGATGACCTGTATTGCTTCAGTAATGCACAGTACTTGTCATTGATTGTGTATGACAGTGTTCAGCCTTTCATTGATTTTCAGATCTGAGTATTCTATCATTGATTGTGTATGACAGTTTTCAGCCTGTCATTGATTTTCAGATCTGAATATTCTGCCATTGACTGTGTATGACAGTTTTCAGCCTATCATTGATTTTCATATCTGAGTATTCTGTCATTGACTGTGTATGATAGTTTTCAGCCTGTCATTGATTTTCAGATCTGAGTATTCTGAGCAAGAGATCTCAGCTCCAAGACATTTGATCCAATGTATACATGCTTTGACACATTCTTGTGCTCCAAAGATGCCTTCTGAGTGTAGTACAAGGCTCCTGTGTGTCAGTAATGACTGAATGCATGCTGTCCATTCATGTTTACAATAGTTCAAAAATGATTACAGGTTTGTGTCTGTCACTCCAGCTCATAACAGAGCTCCCACACAAGCATTTACTCTTTGCACACTTCAAATACCTTCAATAGTGAGCATACATGCTCTATGAACCTTGTCCAGGTGCCCCACTGAAGATTGACAGGTTGCTATCCACTCAGATCAGCAGGCGCAGATTTTCAGATACAGGGGACGCAGATTTTCAGGCACAGGTTGCTGTCCACTCAGATCAGCAGGCGCAGATTTTCAGATACAAGTTGCTGTCCATTCAGATCAGCAGGGTGCAGATTTTCAGATACAGGTTGCTGTTTTTCAGGAGGCAGTCCACGATTTTCAGAAGGCAATCCACGCTGATTCCTTCCTTTGATTATGGCTTCATTTGCAAGTGTCCAGCTTCTTCCTCACTGCAAGTTGTCATGCCCATTCTCCCACAGCCTCATGGATGAAGCTCTGATACCATGTTCAAAGAGTAGAGAGAGAGAAAGGGAAAGACTCCATATCCATGAGCCTTCAGGCTCTCAAGCTCATTCCTTCATTTCCACACTCTCAACTGAAAAGCACATTCCCACTACAAGATAAATTGACCTAGTGTAAATGTAGACTAGGCTGACTAACTCTAGTCAGGTCACTAACTGACTACTAACCCGACTTATTTAATGTAGTCACATGTAGACAGCTGTACACACTAGCTGTCATAGATGTCAGTCATAGATGAAGACACACTGACGGTGAGCTTGATTTCTAACAAATGCTTTTTGGGAAGGCACCAAGATGCATGTGGTCTTACTAGTCTTAGCCCTAAGCGACACAACAAGGAAAGGGATTGTAGACACAGGGGTGGGAGTTAGTGTACTGAGCCATGCAGTGCTCCAAACTTGGGACAACCCACCTATCGAGACTGTTAGGTTCAATGTCACATTATCTAATGGAATGAAAGTGAAGCCATTTGGAGTGCTAAAAATTTGGCCAGTGAAAATTGCAGGAGTCCAATTCTTAGTTGACTTTATATTCATCAAGGGACTAGACCACAATATCCTATTGGGCCGACCCTGGATGCGCAATGCTAGAGTGATCGAAGATTGGGGGAATGGTCTCATCTTCCTAGGCAATAGAATAGAAGTTGTAAGGGTAGAAATGGACTCCTAGAAGACTACACCAGTCGACCTCAATGCCATTTCCACAATGCTTAACGGTGATGCTCAGATCAAGAAATCCTATTGGCCCCTGACTAAGTATATCCCATGTCTTGAAGACAAGCGAGATTGGATGCATGTCCTTGCTACCATGGATTTGCTGTTCTCGAACAGTGAGGAGTACAAACATGCCATTAAAATGATTAGCAAGCCCAAGGGTACACCCTCAGTATCAGTCTGCATGATGGCAAAAAATCTTCGCAGAAGACCCAACCCTGTCACTTTCCAAGTGCCAAACAACAAGAGGGAACTCCATGAGATTTTAGAGTATTTGACTGGCATGCTAGTTGGCAATCCAGCATCAAATTTCAAGCCACTTCAAGATCTCTTAGATGAACCAAGGTGGCAATGGACCAGGGTGCATGACCTAAACCTCATGTACAATTGGGCCCTAGTCCCCAATCAAAGACACGAGACATACCAAGACCTAGGAGACGACGAGTAGTCAGACAAAGATGCTTCCGATGACAAATACGAAGATTGCCACTCCTTTAGTGATGAGAGTGAGGGTGAGATAGATACCATAGAATATGACACTAAAGGATGAGAGACAAAATAGATACAAGCAGACTCCAGGCCACAAAGAAAGAACACCTTTAGGATAGAGAAAGGGGCCATGCACCTGGATTGTGACCACGCTTGGTTGGAATATATAGGAGCCATAGACTTTGAACAAGTAGGCCTAACCCAACCAGGTACCACGCCAGTGCTTAGAATAGAGTCACCCTCTGAGCTGACCACCAGGAGAGACTATCTCTTCTAGCGAAGACAAGGAGTTCAATTCTGAGTCACAAGTGAGTTCAAAGAGTGACTCAAAAATACCTAGGCCTTCCAAGACTAGATGTACCAAGGGAGACCTACCTGTCCACCTAAGGTGTAGACGGTTAAAGGAAGAAAGGGAAAAACAACCTAAGGATGCACGAGCAGATGAACAATGAAAACCACAAGACCTCACTAAGAGATTTATGAAGTTCAAGAAGTGTGATAGGGTAGTGACCCTGCTGGGTGCCAAACGTCAAGGGCAAGCAAGTGAACCCATCAAGGAACCTGCAAAAGTCAATGAGGTCAACCTAGCCCAAGAAGGGGAGACACCCCAACCTGTCTTTATTTGCCGATGACTTGACGGAGGAACAAGAGACAAGTCTTGTTGCTCTCTTGCAAGAATATATATAGACGTATTCACTTGGTCCTTAGAAGAGCTTAAGGGGGTAGATCTGAGTGTAGTGACTCATAACATACCCATGACGCCAGATGCAACATCGGTTTGTACCCTGTGAATCCAAAACATGCTCATGCGGTCAAGGAAGAGATTGACAAGTTGATGAGAGCAAGATTCATCTATGAAATTGAGCACACAAACTGTGTGTCACCCATAATCATTGTAATGAAGAAAAATAGAAAGATTAGAGTGTGCATCAATTACAAGAAGGTGAACAATGCCACTAAGAGGGACAACTACCCATTGCCATACACACCGAGCACATGCTCAAGAGAGTGGCAAGCAAAGAGGCCTATAGTTTTCTAGACAGCTTCTCTGGATACAATTAGGTGCACGTGTATCCTAACGATAGGCATAAGACTGCATTTATTTGCCATTGAGTGGGGTATCTTTGCCAACATAGTCATGCCCTTTGAGTTGACTAACGCTCCAGCCACCTTTCAATGCCTTATGTGCACTATATTTAAAGACATGCTTAGGAAAGTGTTAGAAGTCTTTGTAGAAAACTTGTGTGTTCACTCGACCTAGAGAGAACACTTAGACAAACTCCGAGCAGTCTTTGAACACTGTCACCTATATCGTCTTTGTTTGAATCCCTTAAAGTGCTAGTTTTGGATAAAGCATGGATGCATCCTAGGGCAGTGGTGTCAAGGAATTGCATTGCCAGGGACATTTCAAAAGTCTGGATCATTATTGATTTTCCACCCCCAACAAACTATAAGGGAGTTCAATGCTTCTTAGGTCATCCGGGGTATTATTGGCAGTTTGTGCTGAATTATGCATTGATTGCTAGACCTCTGTACAAACTGTTAATTATATTCGAATGGACTGAAGAATGCCAACACGCATATAAGGAATCGAAAAAGGCTTTGACCACAACACCGATTCTATGAGCCCCAGATTGGACCATTAGCTTCCACATTGCATATTGATGCTTCGAAATTCGCTGTGGGGGTAGTGTTGTGCCAACCTCGCATGAACACAATCTCAACTATCCAGTGAGCTTTGCTAGCAGACAACTCATTGAGACCGAGATGAACTACTCAACAACAGAAAGAGAAGGTATGGCCATGGTATTTGCCGTGAAGAAATTTCAGTATTATTTATTAGCTGTGCCTTTCACTTTCTTTGTGGAGCATCAAGCCTTGCTACATTTAGTAAACAAACCTTTACTATAGGATGCATAGCTAGATGACTCCTTCTACTTTTAGAATTCAGCTTCTCCATGGTTGTACGAAAAGGAAAGTAGCACTACATAGCTAACCACATATCACGCATCCCCACTAGAGAGGCCGCTGGACAAGGCATTGCTGATGAGTTGCCAGACACGCAGTTGTTTAGCCTATCCAGCGAGAGAGATTTATTTCGAGCCGACTTGGTGCCATATTGGGTAGACGACATAGTCCAAGTGCTTGAGCATGGACTACCTAAACGATCGATAGAGAAAGCCTGACTTAGGCAACTTACCCTCAAGATCCAACCTTATCAATTGATAGCATGCCAGCTATATAGGCTAGGGCAAGATGGATTGTTGCATAGATGCATATGCGAGCATGAGATGCACAATGTGCTCTCAGAGATGCACAGCGGAATCGCTGGAGGACACTTTAGTGGAGATACGATAGCCCGCAAGGTGCTGTAGTTTCAACTGTGGTAGCCCATGATTTTTCGCAATACAGCACGATTCATTAATCACTGAGACGAGTGTTAGAGGACAAAGGTCCCGATTCACAAGGATCAAATGGAGCTAACCCCAACAAGCCAAGTACATCATTTTCGAATGACACTAGAATGACTGCCAAGTTCTTATGGGAGCAGGTAATCTCATGACTCAGCTACCCCATCAAACTGGTTAGCAACCAAGGCACGCACTTCATTAAAGAAGTGATTGCGCATCTTCTATCCACCTTTCTAATTAACCATTGAAAATCCTTGCCATACTGTCCTCAGCCACAAATAAAATTCTAGTAAACGTCCTAACCAAGGTAGTCTCTGCTTCGTGCAATGACTGGGATAACAAGTTGATAACAGCCTTGTGGGCTTACCGCATAGCCTATAAAACGGTTGTAGGCCAGACGCCTTTTAGGTTGACCTATGGAGCTAAAGCAATTCTACCTATAGAGTTCTTTGTTCTTCCTAGCTTGAGGATCGCACTTTACGAACGATGGGAAGGGAAGGAGGCATGGACGGAACGTCTAGTTGAACTCAAATGCCTCTCGGAAACTCGACGTCTAGCTACCCATGCGCTCATATGCGAGAAAGCACGATGCAAAGGCTAGTTTGACAAGCATATCAAGCAGCACGACTTTGAACAAGGAGACTTAGTGCTCTTGTGCTCTGTTAAAGGGCATAAACAGAAAATGAAGTTTAAAGGTCTAGGGCCTTTCAAGGTTTGTGCCATCAGCTAAACTGGTAACGTTGAACTCGAGACTCTAGAAGGCGAGGGCATAGGCTTCTTCAATGGCAGTCGCATCAAGAAGTACTACCCCCCACGCATCCTCTGCATGAACCACCAATGTTAGAACCCCCTGTCAAGGTACAAGTAGCCACAATCACGGAGATTGACAATGAAAATGAGGAAGCTATAGAACCTGCTTAACTTTGTAGCACAGTTAGTGCCAAGCACACATGCACTTTCAATGCCTTGATTGATGAGGAAGTAGACTTCAATGTCTTAACCCATGATCATTGGACCCACATTGGCAAACCACAATTCCAACCCACTATCGCCAAACTAAGCCCATATGGGGGCCCATCATATGCACTCCTAGGGAAGTGCAGGGCTACAATTTTTATCAAGTCTGAGAGCATACCAATGATCTTCTATGTGTTTCCAAACACTAAAGATGCAAGCACGGAGTTGTTGCTAGGTCGAACCTTTAAAAAGCAAGTTCACTGCAATGTCGATTATGAGTCGGATCATATCCACCTAGCCATTGGCAATGTCTGCATAGTAACAACCTTTAGCAAGGGCTGCCCAACTCCTATGAGATCCGCAAGGTCATCAGTAGAAACACCTACAGCCAAGTCTAAGTAGGGGGGTTGTGACTTGTTACAACCCGCCAAGCCTCTATGCCAGCAACCCACTAAGGCTAAAGCAAAATGCCCATGAACCCTAGTTAAGATGGGTACCTAAACATCATAGCCTGCCACCAAGGAGCAATCGGCCATGCCTTCACAAGGCTAAGAACACAACCTCAAAACCTAGGAGGCCAAGACAAAGCTACAGAAAATGACATATGGTCAAGCCACGATGGGTTCCTAAGACCCTATTGCAAGCGCAAGGCTATTATGAGGGTAATTCTTGGATATGGATCCGTAAGGCATTACCCTCATAATAGCCCATAGACTCGCAACTGATTATGCCCATGAAGACCAACCAAGTCTATCAGCACAAATCTCAGCCTACTACTCCCAAACCAGTACCACGTAACTCTACCAAGACTCAAGAAGTTGCATCCACAAGTATCAAAGCCCCATTAGCAGTCCAATCCTAGCATGCAGTCCCAACCCGTTGTGCAAGGGACCCAATTGCAATCTCAAGAACAACCAAAACTGCAACCATCTACTGCCAGACTCTCTAGTTCTATCAAACCCCAACCACCCACCGCAGGCCTTAGACCCTCCTATGAACAGAAATCATTCTTGACACTGGCCCGCAGATCTAGCCAAAGACACAGGGGATGGCGTGATTGCTTGCCTTAGCCACTTAGATGCCACATTCATGTCACTGGCTCTGAGTTATGACCGCTTGGACTTGGACGACCTGTTGCAAGGGCCCTTAGCAACCAAAGTTTGTATGATTCCTTGTTCATGGGACACATTCAAATTTGCATTCATCAAAGCATCCCACTTAGCTGAAGAGTTTCTCAACACTAATATATCTAGAGAGCAAGCCATCAAATAGTGTCTCGTTACATCATACGATAAGCGAGCTACTTCTGCTATCAGACCAACAAATCAAGGAATTGAAATAGCTTGCTGAAACCGAATCCCTGTTCTTACGGAACTAGTATGTTCTTCGATTGCAATGGGAACTCAAAGGATACTAAATAATGATCAAGGTTGAGTAGCAATGCGCAATCAAGACATCGGAGTATGACCCAACTTATGTCACTCCAACCTCGTATAGGGTGTTAACAACTATTTGTGGCCGACCCATGGAAAAGCACATCAAAGGACACCCTTACCTTGATCACCTCCTCCTGACCGAGGAAGAGTTACATATTGCTAGCCGTGTCGATTTTGGTGACTTCCTAATAGATGTCCTTACTTGCATCACAGACGTAGGCCTCTGACCCTTTGATCTAGACCGCAAAGCTCAGATGGAGTACAATCCAGACTTCTTTGCTTGGCTCATGCGAAGATCAACACTCGACCCATACATTGAATGCCCTTGGCTTGCTAACCTTCAATCCTAGGAAGGATTCTTCTCAAATCCAGAAGGGGAGGGGGTAAGGTGAGTCAAATCAGAACCAATCAAAATCAAGCAAATGCATAAACACATAAGAAAAAACACACGGTCGTGAAAACCTCAATCTACACTTAAATGCAAAAAGGAAAGAAACATGTTAACTTGTAATTGATGAAAAATGTCACAAAAATTTTGAAATAAAGGGTGAAAAGTCTGAAAGGAAGGTTTATTTTGGAGCTTAAATACTTTCATTAAGCAAATAATTTTTTTGAAAGCACTAATGGGAATCATGGTTCATGACAAGAACGAAAGATGTCGCAGCAAGATCGTGCTCACCGACTCCCTCTCACGGAGGAGGAGAGGACACAGTATGGCATCAACTTAGAAAACCGTGCTTATAATCAATTGAAATTCCGCAGTATCCACAACCTCAAGGAGGTGGTAGCCAAGGAGGAGGCTGTAAGGAGAGTGGTGGAATAGTGCAACCTCTTGAAGTACCTAGAGAAGTTTGCACAAGATCATGACCACGCAAAGTGTGTGGAATTTTTGGGAACGTACAACCCCGATTAAGAATGCAGAATGGTGACTATGGGAAGAGGGGAGAAAGCTAAACATGTGCAGGTGCCCTTGAACCATGCCTTGGTGGAGAAGGCACTGGGGTTGGAACCTAAGGTGGAGAAGAAACATAAGATAGATGTGTATGCTATGCTAAAGATGAAGAGGGAGGATGTTTTGACAAATGATGGCATCATCATACAGGATATCCCCGATGCTGAGGCCCGCATGCAGGAAAAATCGGTGCAATCACTCTTCTCCAGCCAGTGCTATAACTCCCTCATGCACCGAATCACTGTGCCTGTGCTAGAGAATGTGGCAGCCCACACCTTGGATGAGGTAGACTAGAATAGCTACGTGTGCAAGACTATAGACCAAGCAGCCAATGCACTAGCCCTAGGCAGTAGACCGATATGCGAAGAGTCCCCAGCCTCTAAAAGTACTGAGAGAAAGAAACCTTCCTCAAAAGCCTCTTACTTGAGAAACAACGAATGTTCCAATGCCGAGAAACCAAACAATTATAATCAAATTCAGCGTATGCACGAATTTGAACCTAGTCTAGCCATTACTGGAATGGCCACGCAAATCCTTTAGAAGCAAGAGGAATTGATACAAAATGATCTGTTGAGTTCATGCCCGAATTCACGGGTTTACCAATGCAAAAGATGTGCTCAAGCTTATAACTCGTCCTTTAAAACGTAATTTCAAATTGGGAACTTTAAAGCAGAACATCTTGCTGAGACAAAAAACAAATCATTAAAGAATTTTTCACTGGTAAATTAAAAAAACTAGTTTCTAATTAGTAATAAAAATAGCAATAAAATAGTAAAAAATTAACAATGAGTTTCAATCTATCTTTTCTATAGTAAGCATTACGATTGTTTACTAAACATTTCCACTGAGCCCATCCATAGTAGAATGTTCTACTATTAGAGCTTTATTCATATCAGAATTGGATTTTAGATCAAGCAAAGAAAAGGGAAAATTTAGAGAATGAGTTGAACGATCGAATCAAACTTATGAAGCTGAACTCCATACTTTCAGAAGTGATTGAACAAAAAATTGGATTGAGGTACGAAGAGGATGCAAAAAGAATGAGCATATCTGAGATACATGATCCTTTATTAAGTAAATTTTTTAGGGGCAAGATTCCGACTCCATAGTCATTTCTAACAACAAATGACTTGATCAAACCGATAAAAGATACATATAAAAATTATGCATGAGAATTTCATTATAAAAATCAAATAACTAATTGGACCCGATCTTGAAAATTTGCGTCTCATTTAAGAAATGCACATCTATTGGATTAAAATATTTTATTTGTTACTATTTTGTTACTTTAGAGGATAAAAATGCGTGCCAAGTAAAAAGAATCTCAGCATTGGCTTAGTGCCTGATATGGTGGGAGATCAATTAGCTGATGATGCTACAGAATTGTGTAGAGCTTGGGAAAAGATTAGAGATTCCACGGTGCTTATTTTCTTTGATCCTGGAGCTCATGCAAACTTTATCTCACCGGCATTGGAAGCTAAGTTGGGTATACATCCCAAGGAAATGGGATCAGTTGGACAGGCTGATTGGGCATGCCCAGGACATACTGAACCCGTCACCCCCATTCTTGGCTAACTCCGTATGCACATTCAGAGCTATGTGGACACAGAGGAGTTCCATGTTCATTTCTGTATTCTTCTGTGCATTTCTCTTGCATTTCTAGTATTCATAGCCGTTCGAACAGGACACGCTTTATGGTTTATCACAACCTTCGCGGAAGGAATAAAATCAATTAATATTGGTTATTATTTTATGCTTTAATTACTTAGGATTGCCATTTTCTAATGCTAAGTATTGCAATGTAATTTTAAGGCCATGTTTTTTCGATATTAGATTTAGTGTTTTTGCCTTAAATCGTTATTTTATGCAATTTAATAGTCATTTTGTTTGTAGCCATTACTTTAAGCAATTTCCTAATTTTTGTATTTTCCATACAGCTTGTAGCCTTTATTTCAAGCAACTCTTGTATAGCTTGCATTCATTATTTCCCATTTCTTGTAAGGCTTGCAATGCAAAGAATTGGATTAGTTTAGCTACAAATAGAATTAAGAATTTCAGGTTAAACATTTCCAGTATTCATGAGTTATGTTGTCTAATTATTGTCTTAAGCTTTCTTTCATTAAGTAATTTTTGTGAAAAACGTAATTTCATTGCCAAACATCCTTTGAAAGAAAAAATCAAAGAAAAACTCGGATCAGAGTTCTTTTTTCGTTTAATTACCACATAGAAATCTCTCTTCTAATTAATATTAATAATAATGATATAATATTTAGGTATATAGCTCAATTGGTAGAGCATTAGACTTTTAATCTAATGGTCGCATGTTCAAGTCCAACTATACTCAAAAGCATTAAAACATTAAATGCTTTAGGCATATGGTACCGTCTGATGGAGATTATTATCCCATGATAATCTCCAATTCAGATCGCCCTTTTGTGAAAAAGGGCAAACATGAGCTCATCCCTTTGTTTAACTGCAATAAAGAAAACAAAAGATTCAAAAAAAACATGATGGCAAAATCATTTTTTCCTTTGTTTCTTTTAGGGAGTGAAAAGGAAAAAAATTGGTCGGGGATTTTCAGAAGAAAAAAAATACTATTACTATTAGAATTTACAATGTAACTTTAATGTCATATAATGGAGGCTAACCTTCAATTTCATATCTAAATATCATTGTATAATTATTTGCTTTTATCCATTGAGTATCCATTAACATCAGAAAGCTTAAATCACCCGGTAGGTCATAAAAAACTTAGCTCAAGCAAAGCAAAGAAATAAACATTGCCAAACAAAGCAATAAAGCATAAGGAAATAAAATGGCTTAAGTTGGCTCAAATTAAAAGAATTGCAATTAATACCTTACTCGTATATTCATTTCTTATCCATTTTTGCCAATTAAATCAAATAACAAAATCCCATAAAACGAAGTAAAAAGTAGTTGCATTGGGCTTATTTTGAAATTTGATTCTATGATTTATAACTATATGAATGTTAACTTGTTTGCGTAGTTTTTCATCTTTCAATTATACCCATCTATTTTTCTCCATCTCTGCATAGCTATGGATACATATTTGGCTTTAGCACTCCATTTACTTAGATTATTCCAACTTGCTTTCTTTCAAATAAATACGAACTAACATGGCGAGAAAAAATTAATCCCTTTCCTCTATATCAATCACATAGTTCACTTTATGAGGTTACTTTCCAAGGAATGGATTCAAATTCTGAGAATGAGACGACAGGAATTATTATGTTCAATAATGATACCATCATTGAAAAAGAAGTTATGGTTAAATACACTTGATTTTTTATGAATGTTCTGATGGAAAAAGCGATGTCAAGTTACATTTTTTTAGCATTGATGGCACAATTGGATAGAGTGCCTGGCTTCAAACCAAGTGGTTAGAGGTTCAAGTCCTATTTGATGCACACGTAAGACACATCGCTATCTATTCTTAGTTTTGGCCCTCAAAATCCTTAACTACTTTGGTTTACTTACTTATTAATCGATATGTCTATTCAATGCAAAACCAACGATTTCAGGTCAAGGGGCTTTTTTGTTTGTTTTTTACATGTGCCATTAAGCATCAGGGATATTTGGTAGTTGATTTAATGTGGAAACAAGAAAGTAAACCTTTGTGAAATGAGGAAATTCAAAGCTATTCCAATGCACATCGACAAGAAAGTTTAGTTTTTTTACGTCGATTGTTTGTCTTTTAAAGGTACTTGAACAGGGTTTAGAACATCATAGGATAGTCCCATCTTCAATGCAGGTGTTAAAGCAACTATTTGTTTTTTATGATGTTCTAATAAATAAAATAAAAGTAGTTTTTTACAAACCAATCCTCTCTGCTATAAAAGACAGGTAACCAACCAAATTGCGTGAAATGGGTAAATTGATCCTGTTAGGGCATTTCTAGAACTTCGAGAAAAATGAAAGATTTGCAAGGGAGCTCTTGTTGTGGCCAAAAAGTTGAAATTTGGTACTTTGTATCATTTTGCATATTTTTTATGTTAAAAAACATGTACAACATGTTCCAAACTTGACAAAAAAATTGATCAATATACAAGATATCTTGATAATTGTGGTTATAGGGTAATCTTTGGTAATCATATGCAAAAGATTTGTAATGTATGGCATGTTCTGAACTTGACAAAAATTTTGATCAATACAAGATACCTCAATAAGTGTGGTTATAAGGTAATCTTTGGTTATCATGTGTGAAAGATTTACAAGGAATCTCTTGCTATAGCCAAAGGGCTAAAATCTAGTACTTTATACATGTACTTGACCGGTGAGTAAAAAAAATTCATGTGAATGCTTCCTTGAGCATGTGCAAGTATGGCCCCCCAAAAAGACCATTTTGGGTCACATAGGGGTAGGCAGATCCTAGGAGTTAAGGACTTTGCTAGCAATAACCCCCCTAACACCCTTATCATTTCCTTCCTAATTGACTCCCCATGGAGTGACCTCTCGCAATGGGGCCAGTCCAAGCTCCCCAAAGTAGTGATTTTGACCCCCTTAGAGTAGGGTCCCTACAGCTAGCCTTGGCGCATCCTTTCTTTTATGTAATCAGATAATGATTAGATTTAGTTAGAGCCCACCTTATAATCACAATTAGTTCATTCTTGGTGCATCGGCAATCCATTGTATGCATAAACAAAATCATGTCTAGTGCTTATTCTAAAAGTTGGTTTTCCTAAAAGGTAATCTTTCAACAATCTTGGGTTGCTCTTCCCCTTGGGGTTAATTTGGGCTTCGACTATGAACCAAGTCTAATATGTTTTACCACATTGGGTACAAGTCATCGATCATCCCCTTTAAGGTTGTTATTCCAATTGGATATTCAACTAAGATCGATTTTCCTAGGATAAGTAGTCTATTATAACATAGTTCATTTAGTGACTTAGGCTAAGCCCATTTCCATTTTCTAGTGCAATATGTACACAAATCTTTGTCTAGTTTGAATTTATTCCATCTTAAAATTTTGAGAGTCTATTTATTTAAGGATTATCAATGGTTGGGTTTTTCTAGCATGAAGTTTGTTTCACATCTTCCCAAAGGGTACAATTGCCATGAAGGGAGGTCACCGAGTCTTTCCTTTAGTTGCAGATATGTAGTCAACCTTTATGCGGTTTTATCCTAGCTAAGGATGAACATTAGGTATTCTAACCTAGTTGTCTAGTTTATATGTGGAAAGAATCTAACTTATTTATATTTGCTTAAGTTTGGAATATTAGTCGAGTCAAAAGAGACAAACCTAGAACTTAACTTTGTCTAACTTATCCCATCTTGCATGTGAAATAGATTTCACTACCTCTCTCCTAGGATGACTTTACACTTAGCTGGGTTTATTCTTCCTAATGCTATGCAATTTTTTATCTTCTTTGTGCCCAATTTTCCTAAGTTCATGAGTTTCGGTATTTCTTCCTAAGCTAATCATGCAACTCTTCAAGATAGACATTGTATGCCAAAATCTAACTGATCTTTCATTTATCATGAATTACAAGATAGCTAGAATCAATATTTTTCCTTCTTTGACTATGATGATGGAACCTAAGTTAACTTGTTTGCTATAATACATGTAGTCTAAATGTATTTTCCAAATTAACTTAGTCCCCAAGATCAACTCTTAGCTACTAATCTTTTATGTAACATTCCATGTGACCCTTGAACAGTAAGTATCCAAACCTTTCATATTCCATTATTCTATCATTGAGTAATGGCAATGGTGGAACATGGTTTGGTATGATTAGGGGTGGCACATTGCTCATGTTCTTGCTCATATTTTTGGGAGTTTGCACTGCCAGTAGTTCCAGCAACTTCTATAGCTCTCGTGACTCTCGAGCTTCTTCTTTTGGGAGCCATGACTGATGCACACTCTTCATGAGCTTCAACAGACTTGATCCATGGATTGGGGGTGGTCTTTGGTAAGTAATGGCCCTTGGGGAAATGCAAGGAATCTTCCTCTTCTCTACCCTCTTTTCCTTTAGCCTCACCCCTTCCTATCTCTCTCTTCACTAACTCTCTCTCTCTCTTTTTCTAGCCTATCAGTGCTAAAATCATCATTTCATGTGTAAATATATGTCCTTTTATAGGCTAAGGGGGGAGTACCCCTCTCTCTCTTCTCCACATCTTCTCATGGATGTCCACATGATTGGAGGCAGTCCTCATGGTTGCCACAGAGGAAGAAGCTTTGGTGCCAACTATCATCATCATCATTATTATCATCATGACAAGGATGAAGACTATTCATGACGATGGTGATGATTGTTGGCATGGAGAGAGGGGGATGGCCGCAACATTTTTGTAGCTATAGGTAAAAAGATAAATTTTTAGTTAATTAAAAAAATTAAACATTTAACTTTTTTTTTCATATTATCCTTACTAAATTTAAGCCTCATTCTTATGCAAAGGGGAAATGAAGGATTTTAAAGGTCTCGAGGGTTCTCATCAGTATCATAGCTTTGAGATATTACTTTGTGTGACAAAATCCAAAGTATACACATGTGAGGAAGAGAGAACTCAAGATTTATAACTCAACATACATGGTGCAAGTGAAAAAAACCATTATTTTCCGAGAGACATTACATATTTAGCGACCCGTTTACCAAATATACAGTCACTTGAAACCTTGAGTAAGACCAGCACTTGAAAGCATACTCAACACCCTTTCAGTAATCATCCTATTCATGTGTTCTACCACAGCATTTTATGCTAGATTGCTAGGTGCAATGAGCTCCCTCTTGATGCCATGCACTTCATTAAATTTTCGAAATTCATGAGAGATATATTCTCCACTATTATTAGTCCTAAAACACTTCGGTCTCTTTCCAAAAAAAAAATTTGCAAGTGCTTAAAAAATCTGAGAAGCAAGACAATGTATCATATTTCCTAACCATAGGAAAAGCCCACATTTTCCTAATCTCATCATCAATAAACATGATAAAATAGAACACCCTCCCTAAAGACCTTGTAGCCATATGCTCACATATATCATTGTGCATAAGTCAAGTGGCTCACTCTTTTTCCTAATTAAGTGCTTCTTATGGGCTGAATGAGCATATTTACTATATATGCAATGCTCACATATATAAAAATTAGCACAATCAAATATTGACAAGTAATCCAAATGAGAAAGCATTTCCATTCCATTCTTAAACATGTGACCCAATAGATAATTCCACAACCATACACGTGGCTACTTAATTGCTACAATTACATTATCTTTTATAGTAGATACAGGATGAGGATACAAGGTTCCACATTTGGCTCCTCTAGCTACAACAAGCGAGCCCTTGTGGACTTTCCATGACTAACAGCCAAAGGTAGTGGGACACCCTAAGTCATCAAGCTAAGACTAGTAGAAATTAAGCTCTTTTTAAACTTTGGTACATATCGCACATTCTTAAGAGTGAAGATAGAGCCATTATGAAATGAAAGTTGCACATCTCCTACATCAACTATGTCACAACATAGTCATTTCCAAGGTGGACAGATCCATGTCTATTGCTATCATACAAATAAAAGCACTCGCTATTAGGAGTTACATGAAAAAAAGTACCTAAATCAAGTATCCAATCTTGGTTCAAGTGTTAATCTAATGCAATCAGCACATTTGTAGGAATAATATAAGTAAGGATCGCTTCATCATCATCTTCATGTGTTGTTATTGCATTTATTTCCTCAATCTTCACTTTGCCTTTGTTGTCTTTCTTGTTAACATCCTTTTCATTATTCTTATTGTCCTTCTACTGTCACTTCCATTTATAACAATCTTTCTTGATAGTAAAATAAATTGATTCTACCAAGTGCAATCTAATAGTGGACTTAGCCAATGCATTGAACTCCATCCAGACAACTTGAGACATATATGTAAGTTTTATATCTATGCCTTTTATTGACCTCAACTATTTGTTTTTATTAAGACATATTAGATTTTCTCTTTTCACAAATTAAAGGTTGTGCCATCAAATTTCCTAATATTATAGAGTTCCCTATTCATAGAGGATGATGATGCCATTTTCACAAACTGTAATTACTTTTCAAGGAGAAGCAACCAGTAGGTCAAAAAAATTGCACCAAAAACCTAGTAGAGTTGTTATAGCAACTCCTTGGTATAACCAAAACTAAGAATAAGTTAAGCATCCAATGACTGATGAGTAATGAGGCATATAATACTATCCAAAAGCTGTAAATATCATAGACTATGTGTTGTCACTAATAGTATACATAGTTCGAATACTGCAATAGTACATACATCACAATCTTTGCTCCAATAAACAATTGCTGCATACAACAATAACTAACAGCAAAACCCAAAACTATAAACATTGCAATCTACAATCTCTATAAATCTAATACATCTTGTATCCAGCAATATGTAACATATTACTTTAACTTAATAACCTATATCCATGATCTATACGATGGATGTTATAACCTATAACTTGATTTATAGGTTTTGAATAGTATGTGCAAAATTACAGAAAAAGACCATATTACCTATGTAGCACTTATATGTCACAAACAAAGCCCAAAATGACTTTAGATCAAAAGTAGAACAAACTAAGCCCTTATGGTCAATCCTTGAGAATTTTTTGACCTCTTCACTTATGTCAAATCCCATCGAAAATGGAGATCATGAAGATTTTTGCTAATGGCACTAGTTGGAGACCCCTAACTACTCTAATACTAGTTGATGGAGCTATCCGGAGCATGAAGAATGCACATAGAGAGAGAGAGAGAGAGAGAATATGCTTCTTTCTTGGTGCCTCAATAGCTCTCTTATGAGCAGAATGTTATTGCCTTATCATTTAAAGAATAATGAATGAGTGTGTGCATATGTATAGTCAAGGTTAATGAGTAAGATGGGAAGTTGCCACATTGGTCTTTACCCAACAAAAATGACATTGTAAAACACACAACTAAGATTAAAGTAATAATAATCTCCCATCACCCATTAATCACAAGAGCATTCAATCTTTCCTTGGACATAACGAATACCACAACCACTTCATGTTGAACTACACTTCAATAGCTCGAGCAACCTATAAGTTGTTGGTTATTTGGGAATGAACATATGAATGTCAAGCTTTGTATGAAGTGTTGAAGGCTCTAATGAATGTGCCAATTTTAGGAGCCTCTGATTGAATGATAACCTTTCACTATATATTAACACTTCCAAAATTATAATTGAAGTTGTGTTGTGCCATCCCGGTGAGCATAGTATGGACTTCGTTTGCAAGTTTTGCCAAGGGACAACTCATTGAATTAGAGATAAACTATTAAATGGTAGAATGAGAAGAATTGGTAATGGTATATATACACAAGAAGTTTTACCACTACTTCCTGCCTACCCTGTTCACATTCTTTATAGAGCATCAAACACTCCTCTATTTGGTAAAGAAACCCTGCACTATAGGCCACATTGCTAGATGGCTTCTAGTCTTATTAAAGTTTTTTTCTATAGTCATATGTAAAGTAAAGCAACATTTTATTGTCAACCTCATGTCTTGTATCACTAGTAGTGAGGAGGTTGACAATAATCTCCCTGATGCCCATTTCTTCTACATTCAACAACAAGAAGCCCCGATTCCCATTTGCTTTGCATTCAACAAGAATCTCAACTCTTTAAGAGCGATCTTACACCCCATTGGGTAGATAATATTATTCATATCTTGGAAAATGGCCTGCTAGATAGACCTATTACTCAATGTCTCTTGATCAAGTCCTGATCCTATTAGATGATTGCTAGTCAACTATATCAACTCAATCTTCTTCAAAGGTATGTATGTGAGCATGAAATTGAGGGTGTGCTACAAGAATCATGTGGAGGAATTGTAGGAGGACACTTTGATACAAATGCCACAATGAGTTTTATTTTACACTCTTACTTGTGGTGGTCAACCTTTTTCAAGAACTTCACTCATTTTGACAAGCATTGTGACAAGTGTCAATAAACCAAAGTTTCATCCAAAACGGATAAAATGGAACTCTCCCATGTAATTGCTTACCAACTTTGAGAAGTAGGGACCATATTTCATGGAATCCATCAACCTTGCTACCAAGTCCTCCCCACACTACACTATCATAGCTACAGACTATATGACTTTGTGTAGAGGCTAGAGACTCATGCAGAAGAGTGATGCCAAAACCACAGCAAAATTCTTATGGGAGCAAGCCATCTCACAATTTAGCTATTCCATTGAGATTGTCAGTGAGCTAAGGAACCCACTTCTTAAATGAAGTCATTGAACATCTCTATCCACATTTTTGGTTATGTATTGCGAGTCTAGCCAAGCAAAGGTAACTAACAAGATCCTCATCAATGTCCTCACCAAGACTTTCTCAACTTCTTGATCAAACTAGGGTCAACATAAGCTCATGGTAGCACTCTAGGCTTATTGTATAGCTTACAAGTTGGCCAACACTCTTTAGCTAACTTAGGAGATAATTCAGTTATACCAATTGAGTTCATTATCCCTAGTATCTACATTGCAATGCAAGAATGCTAGAAAGATACTAAAACTTAGACCAAATGCCTCACTGAACTCGAGCACCTTACTAAAATACAATTACTTACTATGACTCAAGCCTTGTTTGCTTAAAGAGCCCAATAAAAGGCCTAGTTTGATAAGTATGGAAAGCAGCAATCCTTTGAGAAAGTTGACTTGGTTCTTTTGTACTCAATCAAAGGCCATAAATGAAAACTTAAACTTTGAGATCTCAGATCATACCACACCTATGACATAAGTAGAATAGACAATGTCGATTTTAACTTGATGCATGACCCAATGCAAGATCAGTGAAATCAAAGAGCCCTATGCAAAATCAAAAGGATGGAAAGCTAACTAGGAGTTGCAACTAAGACTGAAATATTCAAAAGTTTTGAGAAGCAAAGATATTACATGAACTAAGAATCCAAGATAGATGCTACCAAAGCCTCAAAACTAAAAATAGCTCAAAATGTGATATACCTCAAAAATGTAGACATTTGTAAATTTAATGGCTTGAACCCCCCAAACATCCAAATGTTTCTTGCGTGTCAGGCTCACTCCTATGCACCTTGTAATTTAAATTTAATGCTTATTTAAAAGCACTGAGAATGAGTGAGCTAGGGAAAAACTAATTGAGATGCTCTACATGGGTCACTATTAGCCCTATGGATGCACAAGGACATTGTAGATCAGTTACTATAAGCCCTACAGATTCACAATGAAGGAATTCTTGGCTGTAAGCACTTTGAAGAAATTGGCCATACCCAAATGTAAGAGAGAGCACCCCATATTTAAGGTGGGAAAAAATGTCAATGAAACATTCCAATGGTTACACAATTTAAAAAAGCTTATCCTTTTCTCATCCTCATCTTGTGATTATTTCTTTGAGGAAGCTTCTTTGTGCATATGAGTTTGAGGATTGAAGCAGGGAGTGTGTTTCTTATTAGAGTAACCTTTTCCTAATTTTCTAATCTCTATTTTGATATTCTCAATCTCATCTTCTCAGCATCTTTGGTCACACCTAAGACTGAATGGTAGAGAGATAGAGAGTTTGTCACAAAGTAGGAGAGCTTGAGAGGTGGAGAGAGAGAGAGGGAGGGAGGGAGGGAGGGAGGGAGAGGGAGGGAGGGAGGGGGAAAGAGTGTGTGAGTGAGTGAGAGAGTGAGTGAGTGAGTGAGTGAGTGAGTGAGTGAGTGAGAGAGAGAGAGAGAGAGAGAGAGAGGGAGGGAGAGAGAAAGAGAGAGAGAGAGAGAGAGAGAGAGAGAGAGAGAGAGACTTTACTAATTTGAGGCCTGGTATGAGAAGTTGGGGTTCCATCTAGCTGCATGAACTCAAGAGGTTCTACACTCTAATCAGTTAGTTTGGTGCCAACATTGCAAAATTTGACTACGTGTGGGTTTACCATTGACCATGGCTCACAATAAATCATAAAGTGTAGGTTTCAAAACTGAAATTATAGCTTTCCTACTAGCTATGACCTCTTCATTCTCAGAGACCCAAATAGCCATTGTCTAATGATGATGACATGACTACATAGTGACTAGAAACTAATCCAATAGCCATGTCAATGACTAAATAGTGACCTGTCGAATACTTTTTGATATTTCTACTATTGGGTGGGTTGAACTAGTTGTGGTTCAATGATTCTTTCTATACATGGTTTTTGGCTACACCATGAACTTCCTCCATTTGTAAAGGCCTATAGTGGCATGGTGCTCTAACCCTGAGTGCATGCATTCCATTCACTATGAGATTGGGAGGAGACCCATGAGTTGAGAGTGTGACCGGTGTCACAACCTAGAGCCTAGTCATGATCCTCTTTGATTACTATTTCGAAAATGGATAAATGTCCATTAGGAAGGGGAGAACCTTCTTGTGGGCCATAGTGAGGAGTACCATCCTTTTAATTACCCTCACCCTCATAAACTTACCTTTCCATGAGTATCTACCTGCTCTTCCCATTAGCAAGGCCTCATCAACACCACTTCTTGAACACTCATTTGGGTACCATCGTCACCTTTAGCTTTGGAAACTCATCCTCCCCTATAACACCTATCAATGGGATTTGCCTCATGGCCACGATCATCATGATCAATGTGATCCTTTTCTTCTAGCTCAACATGATAGAGTCCCTTCTTTCTCAATGCCACCATTCCCACAACTTTATGGTCCTCCCATCACACATAATTCCTTGAATGACTTAGAACACTCATGTAACCATCTCCATTTTTCTTACCGTGCTCCTTTCCTCCCCCTTGGATTTCAAATCTATGCAGGTTAAGGCACCAACAACACCATTTCAACCATCCTAAGTGCATTCAGATAGGAAGCATCAATACCACCAACGATTTCGCCATACACATTGCTTGAATTGTAGCTAGAGATGCTCCTATTCAAGGTGAAGAACACACAACTCAAGGTAATAGTCATGTTAGCCACTCCAGGTGACCGCAATGGCATCTTGAAGCACAAGATGAGATCCATGCATGCATACTCAAGGCGATCCCCTAGTCTGATCACTCAAAGTGAAACCCTACTCTAGCTCTTGAGGTGATTGTCAACTAGGCACTCGATGTAATTTTATGCTTGCAATCACTCCATGTAGTCTCTACCTTGTAACTTGAGATGTCATGCATACCTAGTGCTTAAGGTGATTGGCTCTCCATATCCAAGGTCATCATAATACATTGACTCAAGGTCATCATCATCATCATCATGACCATTCTCTCCCTACTAGGCCCTAGAAATCCTTGGCCAGCATCTCGGTCTATAAAGGAATAATCTTAAACTAGACTAAGTCAACTCAAGTTGCTTTGAGACTAGAAGTCACCCTACATGTCACAAAATCATCACTATTATTACCATAATTGACAGAGAATCATCCTTGAAACCCCATTGCAAGAGTCACCACCATAAGGAAATTTAAGAAGAGGCATCATTCATATGAGAGGCAAGTCCAATCTGGGCCTAGCACTTCATCAAAGACCTATTAGTATGGCCACACAATAGGCTATTACGAAGGATTGTGAATCTGACTTAGAGTTTTAGGCTAGAAGGTATGGATGTGGTCTTTTTTTTGTTGAGATGTTTGCAATCACACCTACTTCAGTCTCTTTGGAAGGAGCAATGAGGGCTCAGGACTAGAATCCCATAAGCACAATAGGAGATGTGCTACCTAGACTTTCCTATAAAGCATTGTACTTGCTTCCTTTTCTTTAATGATATGAAAGTACTCTTTTCTTTTCAGTAAAGTGTCTATGTCATAATCCACACATAAGATTGTGTTTATGAGTCCAAGTTTCAATCTTGGAAGTGATTCATTTGTGTGACAATTAGTCTTGTCTGTGTCCATGTCTTCATAAGTTTGGTCTTCGTCTTCCAACCTCCATAGCTTCCGCATTGCCATGTCCTAGATCCATGTTTTAACATGGTATCAGAGCCCAGTCGGGCATGGCTCAACTCGGCTTAGGTCTTCTCTGCTCTCTCTTAGTCCCTTTTCAACTCTGGTCAGCTCAGTTCCAGCCCATGACTTCATCTCTCAACTCTACCTTCACTTGAGCTTCCATGGCAACCATAGCTAGCTGCACCCTATCAACTTGAAGCTCCTATATCTCACTCCACAGGTCAAATCTCCTGGAGCTTCCTTCTAGAAAAGTGTTATCCTACTTCCAGAGCTTCTTCTTGTCACCTCAATCACTGACATCGGGCAACCATAGGCTCAGCATTGTCAAAATTCTTAGTCACTGCCATAGCTTGCAACTGTGACCTACAAGACATACCTTGCTTGGAGTCCCTAGATCTCTCAATACAAAGCATATCTCCTCTTGCTTTCTTCTAGAGGATCATTTCTCAACTCAAGGCGCAACTCTCCATCAAGTTAAACCTTGACATTAGCTGCTCTCAACATTACTGAAATTATGTCACGCTATCTAGAATTGTGCCTGTGCTGATCGAACGCCCTGATCTCTCTCTACGCAATGTGATTCCAACCGCCATCATAGGCATTGATATCCCATAAAGTAAGCTTCATTTCTATATAAAAGTTTTAAAAATGATCAACTATATCTCCTGCAATGTCAAAAAAATCAGGCCATTGTTAGAAACCCTAATTGTGACTCCATAGCCATGTTTCACCTAAGCTCAAAAATCTCATAATTTTCTCTCTCCTACCACTTAGAGCAACCCATTGCCACTCTGATCTGCTGTTCCAGCATCAAATCAAGGAGGGGAAGGACCTAGAAAGATAAAATAAGGATTGACAATCCCGAACTAAGAAGATTCATATTCGACATCAACTCAGACATAGTCTTTACATAGTGTGTTTTCACATTGTCATTAGTTGTGTCTCTTGACACACTGTAATCTACTCTCCCACTGATAAAATCTAAGAATTCTGGAGTTGATTTTCTATTGTCCCTGTAAATCCAACATGGGAAAAGACTCTCCAATATCTCGCTTCAAAGGAGTCGGGTTTCACACTTGGCAAACCCGCATCAAACTCATCCTGATGAAGAAGGGCCTATGGGCCATTACCACTAGAAAAGAAAAGAAGCCTTGTGATGCAATCCTTGCAGTCACTTGGCAAAAGAATGATCATAAGGTTTAGGCCATTATCAAATTGGAGCTAGATGACAGCTATATCCACCATGTGGATAACTGTGATACTTCACAGGATACTTGGAAGAGACTTGACACTCTGTTTGGTGCATAGTCTAAGTCATCAAAGTATGGTCTCTTGATTGAATTTTTCAGGCTTGAAATGAAGTCTAGCACATCACTTGCCACACATCTAAATTACATGGAATGACTTCTAGCCTAGCTTGCAGGAATCAACATTAAAATGGAAGAAGATGTTTGCATTGGTGTTGAGAGTGGAAAATGACTGAATTTTTGACTGATTTTTGTTGTTTTTGAGGTCTGAATGATTGATTTTTGTTGGATTTAGAGTGATGTATGGTTGTAAGGGAAGTATTTGAGAGTGTTTTGGATGATATTGATTATGTTTTGGAAGCTCATGATGATTCTCAGTGGAGATATGAGGTTCTGTGATGTTCTGATAGGTTCTGATTGGTTCTGTATACCTTCTGTATAGCTTCTATTTTGTTCTGATTGTCTTCTGTATGAAGCATGGATTGATGATTGATGAAGATTGAGATCTTTTGAAAGTCTATTTAATACTTTTTGATAGTTTGGAATGGTTTGAGCATGTGTTATGAGGTTTTGATGACCTTCTGTAGACCCTCTGTAGAGCCTCTATCTCTGCTCTGTCTCTGTACTGTAACTGTAATGTAGCTGTTCTGGTGTTGTACTGTGATTGTTCTGTAGACCTTCTGTAGGTGTTTTGTAAAATGTATGTGTGATTTTGGGAAAGTTTTTTAACCCTTGGAAAGGATGAATCTAAGTTCAAAAGAGCTAAAATAAGTGGAAGAAACAGTTGCTGAAGACTGAAGAGAAGATTAAGTGATAGTGACAATAGCGAGCTGTGAAAAGACACTGTAGTGGCTCTGGTGACTCTTCATATCACACATACCTCTTGGGAGGTGCATCCACGACCTAAGAAGGATTATTGAGTGTTATTATGAGAGTATTTTAGTGAGGATATGATGTACTATTGAGAGAGAGAGTCAGAGATAGCCAATTCTATCAAAACAGTGTAACTGTATGTGAGAGATTGAGAGAGAGAACTATGAAGACATTGAAGATGGATAATATGTGATTGATTTCCATTCAAAGATGGTGTATTCCCTTTTTTTCTTTATTCTATTGAAGAATTTATGAAGATATTGAAGATTATGGTTGATTCTATCAAATCCGTGGGAGAAATCTACTATGATGCTGCGTGAAGAATTGTTGTTTTCTTTGTTTTAATGATCAAAAGAATGAAATAGAATCTTGTTGATGTTATAATATAGATTTTCTTTCAAGATAATTCCCTTTCCTTGGTGTTCCTCTTGGGGCTCCATGTTTTTGGCGTGCAGCCGGGGAATCTTGCCATCAACAAGCATCAGAAGAGGCTGAAAATGAAGGAAATGGCATTGCCAAGAAGAGAAGAATTCAATGGATGTTTGCAAAGTTCCTTCTTCCACTGAAGAGTTGGAATTTCTCATTATCAAAGCCACTTTCCACAAGAAGTTCATCCCACAATGGCGGAAACATATCACCATCATGATGCATGCTCTATGTGGTGGACTGTTTCCTCTTCCTGTTGAAGCAGCAAAAACTTGCATCTTAGTGGCAAACTGTTTGGGAACAAACTGAAGAGCAGAAATAGAGAGAATGACCATCCATGGAAGATTTGGCATTCATTGAGAAGTTTCCAGACATCATCAAGTGGGAGATTGTGAAGAAGCTTCAGGATTCTTGGTCTGTAGAGGTTCACGAAGACAAGAAGGAAAAAAGTTGGAATTTGTTCGTGGATGCTCAACAGCAAGATACATGGGATGCTTGGTGCACTGATAATCTTCTGTTTGTCCAATTAGCAACCCACTGGAAGTTGGTAGACAGAGTGTTTTTCACAACATACATTGTTGAAACCCTTAGAAGCTGGCATTATTATAATGACACAACAACAATCCTAAGAAGAATGAGTTTTGATACTTTCAGAACAGAATATCTTCCCCTCTGTAGTGGTTTGAAAGCTGAATTCAGAGATGTTGAGAAGAAGGAAGTAGAAGAGATGTTGGCCAGAGAATCTATCAGAGGACTGAAGCCCCCTCTGATACTATCCTGTTGAGTCCAGACCAACTGGTTGAAGACAACCCCCTGATGAATGACGCAATAAAGAGGCAAGCGTTAGAACGAGTCCAGAGGTACGTGAGAAGAGAGAAGGCAAAAATCAAAGCTGAGAACGAGCTCGCAGCAGAAGCCTCCTTTGATGCCCTAAAAGCACTCTTTACAAAAGTTCCCATGGCGACTCAAGGTCCCTTCCTAGTCAGATTCGTCCTGGAAATATTGATGATAGGCCAGCAAATGTAGTCCCATTGCCAATTTTTAAGGGAGAGTACAATGAAGGCCCTAATCTTCATGTAGCAGAGTTTATGGTAGCATGTGTGGCTAACAATGCCAGAACCCCTGAGCATTGGTTAGCAATATTCCCCGCCACTTTCAAGGGCGCGGTGTTTCAGTGGTATGAGATACAAGCAATAAGAACTTTTGGCACATGGGACGACCTGAAGTTGGCCTTCCTCACTAAATTTAGGCGTGAAGGTTTTGAAGAGCGGATGCGAGAGGAGTTTATGAACCTAAGTCAGTCCTCTGGAGAAAGAGTAGAAGCTTATGTCTCGCGAATGGAATCCATCGTGAAGAGATGGACTAACCATCATTTGGATGAAGGAATCCAGAAAGGAGTGTTTCTAAGGAACCTACAACCAGAAGTTCGCAAGTTCGTGGAATTGAGAAGACTAGTCAATCTGCAAACTGCAGTGGAAGGTGCAAGATTGTATGATGAAGTTGAAGCAAGGTTGTCAATGACTCCAGGAAGGGGAGTCTTACCTCCTCCTATACCTGGAATGGTATACCCACCAAATGCAGTCCCAGGGACAGTTTCCTACCTTTATCCCCAAATGGAAACAGTGCCGCAGTATAATCCACCTAATCCAGTGTGGTCATCGCAGACGACAGTGCCTCAAATGATGGTTCAACCACAACAACAGTGGCCTCAAACAGTTCCTCCAATGGCGAATCAACAATAGTGGAATCCTACCAACTGGAATCAACAACCCCAAGTCTCAATAGGAGCTCTGAATCAGAGCCAGAACAGAGGACCTTCTGGATCTACCCAACCAATGTATACAGTAGTTACAGAAGCTTCCCAAAACCCTACAACAAGCACTTTAGGAGGTGAAAATCTGAAGGACTATTTATCTAACTCAGTTGCAAGTATCAAGAAAGAGCTTCTGGATGTGATTTCAGAGCAGCTACAGACGCTGAAGGTGAATACCGCCAATATATTCACTCCTGCGGGAGCCGGAAGAGATGTGATGTGCTCTAATACATGGTGTGGGAAGTGTCATCAAGCGGGACATTTAGCCACTGAATGTACCCAAAAACCAACCATTCCTGGAGCCTTCTGTTCCTACTATTTGCGGAAGAACCATACAGAGGATATTTGCTCTTTGAAAGAGATGCATGAATGAAGACAGAAGGATGAAAATGCAAGATTCAACTTGTTAGAATCCAAAATGACAACACAGGATATTAGACCCAAGCCTAGAGAGTTTGGTCCTAATTTCGGTCCAAGGAGGTTTCCCTCTCAATGTTACAGAGGACAACAGTCCGGCGTGGTCAGAGATCAAAGGTGGAATGTTATAGTATTTTGTGTAAATTGGACAGTTTTCCATGTGAATGCATCTTGCTTGCTTTGAAACTCTGATCTAATGAGTCAGTCCTGTCCTACCCTTTCTCCCCTGATATTTTTCCTTTTTATTCCATGTCATTTTGATGTACGGTTCTTCCGTTATTAATTTTTGCGAGTTTTCGAGTCTTTTTCGTACTTATTTTTCACAATTTTCCATGTGAACCTGCCCTATTTTCACCGAAATTCCAGTTTGATTTGACAGCCATGTCTTGCCAGCCTTCCCCCCATTTTTTCCCTTTTTCTCCCCCTTTTTTGCTTGCCAGATTTTTAGTTATTAATTTTTTCGAGTGTTTTTTAATGCATTTTTCGTATTTTTTGCATGTGAACCCCTCCTAGTTCCCTCGGAACTCAGTTTTGATGTGACACGCTTGTGCAACCCCTTCCCTCGCACATTTTTTCTCTTTTCTACCCTCTGTTCCGGTGAATCGATTTTTTGTTATAAATTTCCGACCTCGTTTTCGTGTGTTATTTTTCTATTTTTTCCACGTGAATGCATCTTATCTCCGTCGAAATTGTGTTTTGACATGATAGGCTTGTTGGCCACGTTCTTCTGCACCTTTTTCCTTCGTTTTGCCCTGCATTCCAGCAAGTGAATTTTTCGATATTAATCCCCGTATGTGTTTTTGGGCCTGTTTTTTTATATTTTTCCCATGTGAACGCCTTCCTTTTCCTCTGGACACCCCGTCTTACTTTTCCATCATTTTCCTCTCCTCTCTCGGCCCCTTTTTCCTTTTGACAGATTTTCATTTCGACGAACGGTTTATTTTTCTTTGTTTTTTCGTGATCTCGCATGCCTCGCCTTGCACATGAACGCGTGCGTTTTCGTTTTTCCGTATCTTGAGACGCCCCCGTCGCGTCCGCAACTTGTGTGTCGACATTCCCGCCCCATTGGGTCCCACCAACGCAAATTTTTTTACCCCCGCCCCGCACATACGCACGGGACAGGGGGCGTGCCCCCCCTTTCCCTCTCTTTTCTTTCTCCCTTAATTCATTTCTTTATTCATTAATTTATTTTATTTTATTTTTAATTTAATTTTACTTTTTTAAATAAACCCTACCCCAACGGTCACCTCCCCCCGCATCCCAACCATCCCCCTCCCCTCTCTCTTTCTTCTTCTCTTTCTTCTTCTTCTTCTTCTTTCTCTCTCCTACCCCTCTTTCTCTCTCCCCGACCCTCCTCCACCATCTCCCCCCACCCTGTTCCCTCCTTCCCACCCACCCTCCTTCCACGGTCCCCCTCCCTTCCCCTCCCTCTCTTCTCCTCCCTCTCCCTTCCCCTCCCTCTCTTCTTCCTCCCCTCCCTTCCCCCCTCTGCCTCCCTCCTTCCCCTCCTCCCTCCACCCTCCTCCCACTCCTTCCTCCCCTCGGCGTCTGCCGCCGTCGCACTTCGTCTACCACCGTCAAACTCCTGTGCCACCGGGCGTCCTCCCCACCAGGCCCTCCTGCGCCATCGGCCTTGCCCTCACGCGCCGCCCGCCCACTCTCTAGTTCTCCCCTTTCAGCCTCTTCCGCCGGCCGTGCCGCCCGCCTCGACGTGCTTCTCCTCTCCCCTTCCGTCGCCGCGCCACCCACCGACGCTCCTCTCCTCCTACAGCCGCCGGCCTCACCCGCGCCGCCCCGGCTCGCTACCTCCTCTCCTCCTCCTCCGCCATCCTTGCCGCCACTCCCTCCCTCCTCCTCCTCCTCCTCCTCCTTCCCCCCTTCCTCCTCCTCCTCCTCCCGGTAACTACAGGTTAGTCAACTAACCCCACCTCAGTTCACTAACCACAATTCACTTACCTAACCTTAATTAACTTAATTAACCCTGCTTAAGTTAATCTAACTTTACTTAAGTTAATCTAACCCTACTTAGGTTAGTTCACCCTAGGTTAGTTCAACTAACCCTATTTAGGTTAACCCTACTTAGGTTAGTTAACCCCCCCTAGTTACATTAACCCCCTAGTTACACTAACCCTACTCAGGTTAGTTAACTCTACCCTAATTAACCTAACCCTAGTTCAGTTACCCTAACCCTAGTCTAATTAAACTAACCCTAGTCTCCTTAACCTAACCTTAATCTAACTAACCCACCTTAGGTTAGTACCCACAAACTTGACTTAGCCTACTTACCTAACTTAGACTAACCCAGACTAACCTAGTTCCCTTTGACTAACCTGACTTAACTTAGTCTGACTTACATGATTTACCCAGACTAACAGGACTTATCTGACTTGATTTGACCCTACTTACCAAACTAAGCTATTTTTCCTGATTTAATTAATTTATAAATTTATTTCCACACAGAATAGTTTTAGAAAATTTTCTAAAAATTCCTTTCGATTTTTGCCAATTTTTGGAAATTTGTCAGGTGGAAATTTTCACCTCCAAAATTACAGAAAATTAAATATTTGCCAATTTATTCAAAATTACCTACAAAAATACAAAAAAATCATTTAAAATTAGTAAAAAATACCGAAACTTTTTGAAAATTTCTAAAAAATTCCACCCACCCCCTGACCTTTTTCTATTCGCTTTTCACTTTAAGATATTTTCATAAAAGTCACCAATTTTTTTAAAAAAATATATTTATAAAAAACAAACAAACATAACAGATTAAATATAACAATCTAAATCTTATTTTCATACCATAACTTGTGGATATTTCCTAACTGCCTGAACTTTTCTTTTTCCTTCATCATATATCCATATTTAATTATTATTATTTGTTAAAATTTAAAAAAACAAAAAATAAACAACCACATACAATTTATTAAAAAACAAATCCAAAAAAACACACATAACTCCAACCACCACACCTAATACCCCTAAAATATCAAACCAACCAAATCTAAAATTTTTGAAAATATATATTATAATAATTCATAATATAATTAAAAATAATAATCATAAAAATCAACCAACCCACTAAGGTTTTGTCTTTGTTGTTCAGTCAGTAGTCTTTACTTTTCTTTTACTGGATTCATTGCTTTTGGGGGACTCTTCCGTGCGCCTTTAGGCCCTTGCATACACAACCCTTCCAAGTATTTATTTTATGTGCTTTATTTATTTTCATTTTCCCCTTAATCATAAATTAATTACTAAAATGAATTCTTTATTCACTCACATTTTCCGCGCGCATTCGCGCTAAACACACCATCTCATAATAAAAATCAACCAACTGTTCACTTTGCACGCGCTATGTGCGTCTCAAATGCACTTTAATTTGTAAAAAAAATGAACCAGCCGTCACAAGAGCACGCGCTGGCAAAAAAGCGCTCCACATCACTCTTAATTTTTAATTAAGGAATTTGCATTTAGAGACCCAGTCTAAGCATCGTAGTCCAGATTGCGTTAAAGCATTGTTTCAACTTAATAATTTGTAATTAAAATTTTAAGAAGGAACCGACGTTTTCTTATTAAGGTTTATCACTTAATAAAATGGCACCCATTGTTAATACTTTATTAAAATGAACCCTTCATTAAAGTAATTCCCCCTCACTGCACTTCTTTTCTCCCTTTTTAATAAACTCGCTTCGTGGGATGGGCGCATAAAAGTCTATTAGTTGCCATTGATGGTTCGAGTTGTGGTCACTTCTTAATGTACATTTTTATGGTAGTCTGATTTGTCCATGTGCTACGATTACGGGTACGGTGTGTAGTTTTTTCTTTATTGCCTGATACGGGGATTTGGGTGCTTGAATGTTGCATCGCATGAAGCTTTCAGTTGCATATGTGTAGAGGTCATGCCAAAATTTTTCTAGGCTGTGTATTGTCTGGGGTGGTACTTGGGTTAGTTATGTCTATGTTTGTATAAGTGTCCTTTTTGGATTGATTCCTTTTTTATAGCCCTTTGGTTGTTTTGCAGGCATTCTTTGTGACTATCTATGTTGTGGTATGTGTGTTTACCATCTAAATGGCGCCTCACGCTCCTCCCCCTATCCAGTATGTTCCACTGGTCTATAGGGATTATTCTTCCCTACTCACTTTTGAGCCTCTCACGAAGGCGGGACTCGCGACTTTCGTGGCTACCTCCTTTCCCTTGCTTCCAGAGGATCCATCAATGTGTGATGAGTTCTTGGTCTCATATAGCAAGAAGTCGGGACTGGTCCATGGTACTTCCATGACTTTGACACCTCGAGGCTTAGGGAAGGCTCTGTCTCTTCCCTACAAAGGAAAACCCTTTGTTACAGCTCGCCAGCTATTCTCTAACAATGAGATTTTGAAGCTGTTACAAAAATAGACCAAGGAAATTCTGGATGTCAAGAAGGTGGTCAACACTTCAGGAGTTTCCTTTTCCATGATTTACTGATCATGTGTGGAAGTTGGTATGTCAGTTTCTCCAAGACAGGTTTATGCCTGCAAAAATGCCATCCCATTACTTGTCCAAAGAGCTCTTTACAACTTCAAGGACGGTGCTAAAAGGAGTAGCTATTGATTAGAGCACTTACCTATTCACTAAGATGGATCAACATTTCGTTAAAGTAACCAGGGGCAATGTTACCAATGTCACCTATGGATCCTACTTGTCTGCCTTCTTGACCTATTCAGGTTTACAGAAGAGTGTGCCTCCACCTCCTCCATCTAATCCAGTACCTCCTCCTCCACCTTTAGATGAGTCCGAACCAATTGATATAGAGGACCTGGATTCTCCTCCTCCCCTGGTCATACAGCGCAAACGCTTGAAGCGGGTAGCAGATAAAGCTCCTTCAATTCTTCCTTCAGTGACAGTTCCTGCTACATCTGGCAGTGATCTCCCTGCTTATCTCACCTATAACAACCTGTTCAGAGCACATAGAGAAGGTTCCTTGGACATATCAGTCCCTTCATTGAACAGTCTAGTCTCGGGAGATGCCATTCCTTTCCTATGTAAAGACATTCAGAGTTCCATTGAACTGTTAGTGACAGCCTGTGTTTAACAGCTGTATGCTTCCTTTTATGGGGAACTGATGCAGTCTAAAGACCAGTTGCATCAGGCAACATCCGAGTTAGCCTCTACTAAAGATACCCTGGCAAATCTGTTTAAGCAAATGGAGCAACAAACCCAACTGATTGAAACCCAATGAGATGAGATATCTTCTTTGAAGATTCAGTTAACAGAGGCTCAATCAGAGGTCACTAGAATCTCAGAGGAGAAGGAGAGGATGTCCAAAGAAGTGCAAGAGTTTCAAACTCTCTTAGATGTAAAACTCTCAGCCTTACAGACTGCTAATGACATAGTGGAATCACAAGCTTCCCAAATCAAACAGTTGCAAGACCAACTTGCAAAGTCATGGTTTGTTCCTCCAAGCCCTAATGTTCCCCTGATTCCTTCTCTCTCACAACAGGACTTGGCTGTTCTTCAGAGACAGGCTACCTTGTGTCCTCTATTCCAAGATAAAGTGGAACGATTGCAGTCCAGGATGGATCTACTATGGTCTACCTTTGAGCATTTCCAGGAATATGTTCCTCCGGACCATTCTTTCTTTGTCCACTATCAAATGCACAAGTTGGCCTTTTACATGAAGCTTTCAACGATGGATCTTCCTCTTCCAGAGGATGGTTGGAGTGGAGCTTGGTCTCCTGAGTTGCTGACAGAAGTGGTCTGTATGGTGTTTGAAGATTCTGTCCGACCGATACCATGTTGCTATCATATATGTATCTACGGGGAGACTTGTTGATTCCAGATGAAGTGGATATGGCCTAGTATGTGGGAGATGTGGTTTTACAAGTTGTTTTGTATGTCAACTATTTGGAGTTGCGAATAGGTGACATGTTCCAGAGTTACTCCTCAAAAGTGGCTACTTGCCCTAATAATTCCTAGCACTCCATAATTGATTCTGTGGTCCTGAATCGACGATAGAACACAGCTTCTACCTATGTCCAGAGAACTAACCAACTGAGGGTGGATCTCTTAGCTTACCTTTCCAAAAATAATCCATTCGATTCCACCTTTTTTTATGCCTATCAGAGAAGATCTATCTTAGGTCCCTCTGTTCCTAGCCTACTGTATTACCAACAAATGGCTCACCGTTGATATCTATCTTTCCCTTTATCAAACCAATTCAACAGCCATCTTACCCCTTCTTTTCCAACCTCAATCTTTTCCTCAAATTCTCATATTTATATACTACTCTTTTATCGAAGATAGAGTATTTTTCCCTTCTCCACCATGTCATTCTCCATCCATCCATGTACCTTCTACCTTTCCTATTTATCAATTAACACCCTTCCTAAGTGATTCCCTAAAATTTTCAGCCACTCCTTCTTTAACCTATTCCTCCTTTTATGATTTTTCCTACCCATCTCTTCATCCACTTTTCCTTATTCCACTTCCATCTCCTGCCACTTCTATCTCTCAACCCCCTCAGTTGGTTAGTGAATATGAAGAGTTTGATCAGCAGATTCCCAGAAGAAGAGGATGGAGCTCGAGTGAATCTCTTACAGAACCTCAGATAAATTGGCCAATAATTCCAGGACATTGGACAACTGCCAATCAAGCATACCAGAACTACATTCATTTTGCTCACCAATATTCACAATCTCTGGATCCTTTGGTGAGATTGACAGCTCATTTTGCTTGGTATCTAGCATACATGCATAGGCATTCCCATAATGATCAAAAGGCCATTCCAAAACTTTTTATGAATGTCAATGTAAACATTGACTCCCACCAGTTGGATGTCCTGTATCTTCATGCCCTATGTCTCCCTAGCAGATACCTTGTCTTGCTAGAAAGGATGTGTTGCTTGCAGTTCTTTCAAAATCCTCCCAAGACATTTGTAGATGAATCCTTCTCCATGGATCGCTTCCGAAACCACCAAGCCTTTAAAAGGGATCATCTTCATTGATGCCTTTACAATGTATCTTGGCATATTTTTAATGATATATCTCTTTTTGGAGGTGTCATTCAGATGGTTGTATTAGTGTTTGTATATGTGTTATCTTAATTGTATGTGATGAGTTCATGTTGATTGCGAATACTTGTTCGAGAGCTCTTTTCAAAAGATTGCTGGTGGATGGAAAGCCTATGGTTGAAAGCTGAAGAGAACCTCTTATATCCTTTAAAATTTTGTTATGGTTTTTTAAATGATTAATATGAGGAGTTAATGAATAATGAAAGTTTTTCTTTAGTAGTTTTTTCTCTCAGATACAGGTGATAAGTTGGGGTCGTGTTTTGGCATTGACAGAAGACAAAATTGAGCTCTTTAGTGAACTTATATTCTTATTTTCCTTAGGTTGCGAGGATGCTTCCTTTCTAAGTGTGGGGATATGTTGAGAGTGGAAAAAGATTGATTTTTTGACTGATTTTTGTTGTTTTTGAGGTCTGAATGATTGATTTTTGTTGGATTTAGAGTGATGTATGGTTGTAAGGGAAGTATTTGAGAGTGTTTTGGATGATATTGATTATGTTTTGGAAGTTCATGATGATTCTTAGTGGAGATATGAGGTTATGTGATGTTCTGATAGGTTCTGATTGGTTATGTATAGCTTCTGTTTTGTTCTGATTGTCTTCTGTATGAAGCGTGGATTGATGATTGATGAAGATTGAGATCTTTTGAAAGACTATTGAATAGTTTTTAATAGTTTGAATGGTTTTAGTATGAGTTATGAGGTTTTGATGACCTTCTGTAGACCCGTTGTAGAGCCTCTGTCTCTGTAATGTAACTGTACTGTAGCTATTCTGGTGCTGTATTGTCACTGTTCTGTAGACCTTCTGTAGGTGTTCTGTAAAATGTATGTGTGATTTTGGAAAAAAAATTTAACCTTTGGAAAGAATGAATCTAATTTCAAAAGAGCTAAAACAAGTGGAAGAAACAGCTGCGGAAGACTGAAGAGAAGACTAAGTGACAGTGACAGTAGTGAGCTGTGAAAAGACACTGTAGTGGCTCTGGTGACTCTTCATATTAGACATACCTCTTGGGAGGTGCATCCACGACCTAAGAAGGATTATTGAGGGTTATTATGAGAGTATTGTAGTGAGGATATGATGTACTATTGAGAGAGAGAGAGAGAGAGAGAGAGAGAGAGTCAGAGATAGCCAATTCTATCAAAACAGTGTAACTGTATGTGAGAGATTGAGAGAGAAAAATATGAAGACATTGAAGATGGATAATATGTGATTGATTTCCATTCAAAGATGGTGTATTCCCTTGTGTTCTTTGTTCTATTGAAGAATTTTATGAAGATGTTGAAGATTATGGTTTATTCTATCAAATCCGTGGGAGAAATCTACTATGATGCTGCGTGAAGAATTGTTGTTTTCTTTGTTTTGATGATCAAAAGAATGAAATAAAAGCTTGTTGATGTTACAAGATAGATTTTCTTACAAGAGAATTCCCTTTTCCTTGGTGTTCCTCTTGGGGCTCCAATTGGTGTTCTGCTCAAAAGTTTACCTCCTGAATATAATAATGTGTCAACAACTCTAATCAATATGCCAAACCCTGAGCTTGTTGATATCCAGGCATCATTGTTAAAGGAGGAAAAGAAGCTAAAAACTAAGGAAGAACCAACCACCTCTAGAGATGAACAAGCATTATATGTTGGCAACATGTACAAAGGCAAGAAGGATCAGCTTTTCTGTGACTTCTACAAAAGGGCCGGACACACCGAGAAGTTCTGCCATGCCAGAAAGAGGTCCCAAAAGGCCCATCTAGTTGCTGTTAAAGAAGAAGAAGAATATAGAGCAAAAGAAGAAGAAGAAGGAGAAGACCGCTAGGAGAAGGACAAACCTCATCAGTCCTTCTATTCGGATAGACTTTTTTAGCCTTGTATTACCTAGCCCTATTGCTTTGGACATAAACTTATAAACTCCTCATGTAGCCTTGTACTACAGCCTCTGTACACTTTGTGAGGCCCCGTTTATAGCCTCTGGATATCCACCATGTTTGTGGTAGCCACATTTAGCCTTTTCTGTGACAACTCTAGTGTTTTGCCATGTTTATGGTGTGCCCACACTTTGCAGGCGTTGCTTTCACTAAAGGCCTCTACACACTTTGTACTTTTTGGTTGTGATTGAGGAGGGGTGTTGAGATGTTTGCAATCACACCTACTTCAGTCTCTTTGGAAGGAGCAGTGAGGGCTCAGGACTAGAATCACATATGCACAGTAGGAGATGTGCTACCTAGACTTTCCTATAAAGTATTGTACTTGCTTTTTTTTCTTTAATGATATGAAAGTACTCTTTTCTTTTCAATAAAGTGTCTATGTCACAATCCACACACAAGATTGTGTTTATGAGTCCAAGTCTCAATCTTGGAACCTAATTCACTTGTGTGATAGTTAGTCTTGTATGTGTCCATGTCTTCATGAGTTTGGTCTTCGTCTTCCAACCTCCATAGCTTTCGCATTGCCATGTCCTAGATCCATGTTTTAACATTGTTCAACTACACTTTTAAGATTTTTACTCCATTGATTAGAATTGTGTTCTTGTCAATCTTTGAAATTCTCGACACACAGGTCTAGGTGTTGGAAGCACACACCTCATCCTTTACAAGGTAAGCCTCACAATCATAGTGGAGGTCATTGATTGGCTATCTCTCACATTGAAGTTGCAAGTATTGCTATAACAACTCATTATTGCCTAGTATATTGCTTATCTTGAGAGCCAAGCTCTAACTAGAAAAATCTTAACTGTACCACTCACCTTGGGAAGCACAATTGTACCCCTTATCTTGGGTGAATGTGTAGTATGTCAAGCCTATCCTAGAACTTTCTAATTGACCAACTAGAGAGTCAATTTCTCTCATGGGAATCAAGTGACAAAGAGGACCCAGTGTCTCACACTATCTTGAAGACCAAAGCCTCCTTGAGCTACTTCCTAAGCTTTCATGTCTTGAGATATTGAATGCATGCCTAAAAAACAGTAGCTACTACATTTGAGGAATAAGCCAACCCTTATATACATCTCTAACTAGGTATCCTCATGTATAGAACATCACAAGTCACATAAGACATTGGAACCATGAGAGGGAGAAGCAATCCATGCAACAAGAAATAAGCCATTGAGAGACATATCAACCCATAAAGACTTACCAACCCTAAAAGGCTTGAATGTACAAAGAATCATTGTCCAGAGTAAGCCACTACTAGCTCTATATGGTCTTGCATAGTTTTTCATGGCCTATAAGGTCATGATCCCTCCTCTATAAAAAGGTCTCTTTGTGCTACAAAATTGATAGGGTGGTTGATCGTAACGCACTCAAAAGAGAGAAAATAGAAGAACTAAGGAAAATTGTAAGGAAGGATAAGCAAAGGAATGGGCTTTGACCCAAGGTAGAGAGACATTGAGACTAGGGAACTATAGATATCCAAATAATCTAACCCAATGACATTGACTGTGACAAATGAACAAGAGGAATAGAGGAAAGAAAAGAAAGAAACCAGTAGGGATGCATAAGAAGTAGCAGTGTCAAAAACGCCTCACTAAGGGAAGACCATAACCAACACATACACATGAAGAAATAGAGTTTCTATATGCAATCTTTTCTGATCATTCCACTCAAAGAGGAATAGTAGACACATGAGTGGGAGTAAGCATTCTAAGCTATGCAATACTACAAGATTGGGGCAATCCCCTATGGAGATTAGTCATTTCAATGTAACATTGTCCAATGGCAGTAAAGACCATTCCAAGTCTCGAAAGACTAGCTAGTCAAGATCACATGTGTCTATTTTTTTGTCACACTTCATTGTTAAGAAGGGAGTAGACTATGATATCTTGCTAAGTAGACCTAGATGAGAAGACTATGACATCTTGCTCTACGACATCATTATGAAGGGAGTAAACTATGATATCTTGCTAGATAGGGCCTAGATGAGAAGTGTTCAAGTAATTGAGGACTAGAACAATGGATTAATGTTCTTTGGAAATGGAACAAAAGTAGTTCACAAAGAGATGGATACCTGAAAGACCTCATCCATTGACTTGGATACCATTTTTGCAATGCTCAAGGGAGGATCACATTGTAAATCCAATTATGGTCCTTTAACCAAGTACATTCCATGTCCAAAGGATGAGCATGATAGGATGCATGTTCTTGCAACCATTGATTTTCCTTTCTCTGATGACAAAAATGACTATAAAATGCAGTCGAGAAAGTGAGGACTCATGGAAAGATTATGGATGAAAATTCCATGTGTGGTACAAAATTGCCCTCTATGACACTACATGATGGTGAAAACTCAAAATATGATCTCTCAATATGACCTACCACATTCCCAGTTGGTAAAAATTATTGAGTATTTAAAAAGTGCATTGTCAAAGGATCCCACAAAGAACCCAAAGCCTCTAGAAGATCTCATGGAATCCTCAAGATGAAAGTGGACTAAGGTACACAATTTGAACTTTTTGTACAATTGGACCCTTGTAAGGAATGACAAAACCCTAGTAGATGATTAGTGAATGGGCAATGAGTTTTCTAACCAAGGAGACTTGGAGAGCAAATAGATTGATTGTGAATCTAAGGACATTATATCTCTCAATGAAATAGAGAATATCATTGATCATGACACTAATGTACACATGATAGAGCAAATAATCATGGACTCTAAGCCAAAGGAAACTAGTGCACTACTCATAGAGGGAGGAATAATTAGAATAGATTGTGACTAGACATGGCTAGGTTATCTTTAGGTTATGGACTAAGCAAGCAGAAATTAGCTAAGTTGAGTCAACAACCTTATATGAAGTAGAAGTTGAATCTAAGCTATGACCACTAGGGAAAATACTCTTGCCTAGTAGTAAAGGATGTGGATTCAACTCTAAATCTAAGGTCAACTTTGATAGTGCCATTGAAATTCCTTGATCTTGTAAGACTCAATGCACAAAGGGGGACATTCTAGTCCACTTGTATTGTAGAAGGTTGAAGGAGGCTAAGAAGAAACAAACTAAGGATTAAGAAGCCGAATGGCAAAGGACATTCCAAGATCTCCCTAAATGATTTACAAAGTTCAAGAAAGGGGATAAAATTGTAGTTTTGTTAGGTGCTAAAAGATAGCGATAAAACTGATTGAAGAATCTATCGAGGCTAAGGAAGTCAACTTGTTCTTAGCAAAGGGAAAAAGCCTTGACCTTTGTTCATAACTGACGACCTGACTACGGAAGAGGAAGCCAATATTTTCAACCTCCTAAAGAAGTTCTCAAATATGTTCTCTTGATCGATAGTAATAGAAGAACTTAAAGGAATAGACCTAGCATTGTCATGCATAGCATTCATATGGTCCAGGATGCCTGCTAGTAAAACAAAGACCATATGCCATGAATCCTAAGCATACTCATGTAATCAAAGAATAAATTGATAAACTCTTGAGTAGGGGATTCATCTATGAAATTGAGCAAACAGATTGGGTATCGTTGATAGTCATAATTCTAAAGAAAAATGAAAAATCAAAGTGTACATGAACTTTAAAAAAGTCAATGCTGCTACAAAGAGAGACAACTATCCTTTGTTGTATATTAAGCACATGCTTGAAAGAGTAGTAGGGAAGGTGGCTTACCAACTTTCTTAATGGATTTTTAGGGTACAACCAACCAAGTGCAAGTTCAAGTGCAAATTCATATGAACAACAAGCACAAGATGGCATTCACCACCGAATGGGGAATGTTTACCTATATACTCATGCCCTTTAGCCTAACTAATGCCCTGGCAACATCTTATGAATGGGATCTTCAATTATATGCTTTGGAAGTGGCTTGAAGTGTTTGTAGACAATCTCTATGTTCACATGAATTGGAAGGAGCACTTAGAGAAACTTGGCATAGTCTTTGAAAGATATGTATAGTATGGTCTCTCATTAGACCCCTTAAAGTGAAAATTTTGGGTCAAATATGGATGTATCAAAGCGTATGTTGTATCAACAAAGAGCATTGCTATTGACTCCTCAAAAGTTAGAGTAATTGTTGGAATTCCAACAAACTACAAGGGTGTTCAATGCTTCCTTGATCACATAGGATATTATCAATTTATATTGAAGTAGGTGTTGATTGCTCAACCCTTGTACAATTTGTTGATGTCTTTGATTGGACCAACAAATGCTAGTAAGTATATGAAACATTGAAGAAGGCTTTCACCACAACATCCATCTTACAAGACCTAAGTTTGCCAGTAACCTTTTATTGCAACATTGATGCATCAAAGTTTGATGTGGGAGTAATGTTCTACTTATCTAGAGAATGCAACATGGATTTTCCAAGGATTTTTGTGAGAAGACAACTCATTGATGTTGAAATGAATTACTCTACTATCAAAAGGAAGGCTTGACATTATCTTCTAGCAACACCATTCACCTTCTTTATGGACCATCAAGCTTTGCTCTACCTCATCAACAAACAGTGTGTAATAAGACACATTCTTAGATGGTTGTTCTTCTTGCTAGAGTTTGAATTCTTGATAGTAGTATGCAAAGGCAAGAAACATTATATGGCAGCTCAAATGTCTTGATGGGGAGTCCATAGAAAAAGGTATCGTGTGTATGATCTATCATACAACCATTTGTTCGAAACCTCTAGTGAAGATGAATTGTGTAAAGCAAGCTCACATAATATTCTGAAATCCTTGAAAAAGGAATTCCCAACCATCCAATCAAAAAATCTTAACTTAGAAAATTCATTATTAAAATCCAACCCTACCAATTGATTGCGAGACAACTACATCGGTTATAACATGATGGTCTATTGAGAAGATGTGTCTATGAATATAAAATGCATAATGTGCTCATAGAAGCACATGGAGAAATTGTGAGAGGACACTTCAATGGAGACATCACCACAAGAAAAATTCTTCAATCTCAAATGTAGTGGCCTATTCTTTTTCACTACGCAACAAACATTGTTAAACATTGTCATGAGTGTGAGTATACAAAAGCATCTACTCAAGAAGACAAAATAGACTTGGCACCTATAGTAGTCCATCAACCCTTTAAAAAGTGGGGCATTGATTTCATTGGACCCGTTAGTCCTACAACCCAATACTCACAAGCAAAGTACACTAGCTATGTCATAAAATGGTGGGTAGAGGTGAGGACCACTCAAAAGAACAATGCTAGGACAATAGCCAAGTTCCCTTGGGAGTTAATGATTTCTAAATTTGGTTGCCCCATCAAAATCATTAACAAACAATTCATATACTTCATCAATGAAATAATAACACATTTACTGTCCATCTTTCTCCTTATCCATTAAAAATTGTCACCATACTACCTCTAGGCTAATGGCCAAGCTAAAGCAACAAAAAAAGTTGTAATTAATGTGTTGACAAAGACAATCTCAACCTCTCAAAGTAACTCAGACAACAAATTGATGGTGGCTTTATGGGCATATTAGATGGCCTATAAAATAGCCATAGGATAAACTCCCTTCAAATAGACCTATGGAACAAAAGTGATCCTATAGGTCGAGTGCTTTGTTCTGAGACTATGAATTACTATTCAAGAATGCTAGGAGGGCCAAGAAGCTTGGACAAAGTGTGTAGTTGGACTAGAGCATCATTCAAAGACTCAACTTATAGCCACACATGCATTGATCTACAAGAAGACACAAAGGAAAACCTAGTTTGGCAAACATGTTAAACAGAGGGCTTTTAGAAGGGCAACCTTGTGTTACTTTATTCCATCAAAGGCCACAAGCAAAAAATGAAGTTCAAGTGACTTGAGCCCTTTTGAGCATGCCAAATTATTAAGACTAGTAATGTGGAGTTAGAAACATTGGAGGGTGAGGGGATCAAATTCTTTAATGAAAGCCACATCAAGAAATACTGCATATCCACTCATTTGTCGCATGACCCACTAATGGTACTACTACCCATTGCCATGCGTGCCATGAGCATCATAGAGATTGACATGAGGAGCCAATACCACTTGCCTTTTTGAGAGCTAAGATCCCTGCAAAGAAAGAGCACATTAGACAATGATAGGGCAACCACAACCAATCACAACAACGACTAAAATCAACCCGTTTGGGGGAGTACCTTATATGCATTAGTAGGGAAATCCAAAGTCATGATGATCATTGAGACTAAAAGTCTCTCCATTTTTTTTAATGTACTTCCAAATGCAAAGGGAGTTTGAAGGGGAAAACTATTTGGTAGAACATTCAAACAACAAACCAAATGCAACATTGACTATATGATGCCCAATGTATTCACCTATCCCTAACCAACATAAAAATGATCAAAGCTTTCAATAAGGGCAAACCAACTTCCTTGAAGCTAGCAATGCCAATGATGTCCTCAAACATATCCTACAACACCTCTAATAAGGGGATTAAAACCTTGCTCAGTGAGATACTAAAAGCACAAACATAAAACCAATAACCATTAGTTAGGCAACAAAGTAAATCCAACACCAAACCAAAAATAATGGATTCCCATGATTAAAAACATGAACAAAAAACATAATCCTCTTGCAAAGCACCTAGTGAAGCCTATTCCCCATAGAACAAGGCCTAAAGGTGGAACTACATGAGACAAGGCCATGATGAGTTCCTAAGTTCTTGTTGCCTACTCAAGGATATCCCGTAGATAGGCCATAGATGGGTCTAGATACCAAGATGTACAAGTGTGGCTATCACTATAAAAACTACAACCATGACCTCAACAATAATTTCCCTACTACAAATGCCACAACCCCTATCCAAGAAAGTGGCCAACTCACAACATGGAAAAAAATGTGAATCTACAAAGGTAATGAATCATGTGCTTTTTTATCATAGGGAAAAACTAGTTGTGCCATTAGAATTAGCACTAGCTATAAGTGCCTCAAATTTGAACCATAACAAGGTGCCCTCACCTCAGCCAATTAACCCTACAAAGGCTCATAAACCCCAACCACCCTAATCTATTGCTCCTCAAGTTCCAAATAACCAATGAAGATGTCAATGAGTGCAACTTCATCAATGGGGGCTAGACTAAGAACACAAGGAAGACCCCTAAGGAACCATTTTCGAGCTTCACCACCTCTAGTCCTTCTTAGTCCTCAACAACAACTGATTCTCAAAACCAACATCCAATCATAGGTGCAATCCACAAATAGTACTATGACTATGCCTCCAATAATGAATGCAAATAACCACCACTAAAGCCACTGCAAACCACAACCATTCCTAAGAAGAACCAACAATCAAATCTCAAGCAAACCTTCTTCCAAGGTTAGTAATCATATTAACTAGGTATGTGGCACCAAACCTGAACCGCCTTCACGGTTGTGTCCCTCTAACCATAGACCCTCAATAATAGATCTCATTGTGGACATGGCTACTGATATAAGTGAAAGCATTGTCAATAGCATTAGACACCTCAACAATACTTTCACCGTTTTCACTGGTAGCTATGATCATTTGGACCTAGGCCTCACAGACAACAACACAACTGCAACCGTTGAAACTCTTCCATGCTTATGGGAGGAGTTTGAATTCATTTTCACCAAGCATCCTACCATTGCAAAAGAACTAATAGCTACCCAAGTAACAAGAAAGCAAGCTCTCAAAGGGCACTTGATCACCTCATTTGAACACAACTGCTTAGACACCACATAAGAAGACCTACAAGATTTAGATCGCTTAGCCAAATCTGAGTCCCATTTTTGGAGAAGTGGTTCACCCATCACACACAATGGGAAATGGTCAATTATCAAATTATTTCTAATGTTGAATAGTATTATGCCATAAAGATAATTAAATATGGCCCCACCTACATTTCCCCAACATCATTTCGAGAGCTTGCTCTAACTTGGAATTGACCATTAGAGGACTACATTATACTACACCCCTACTTGGACCAAGTTTTAAGTGAGAAAGAGCTTCATGTCAACATCAATAGTCAAATAGGCTCATGGGATTTCCCAAAACAAATATCCTCACCTACATTGTCATTAGGTCATATGACATGGATCATTACACATCAATGGAATATAATCCTCACTTTTATGATTGGTTTGCAAAGAGAGCCCATTGAAGATAATAAATCCACACTCTCCTATACATAAATAATTCTTATTTCAAGCATTATCAGTCATTTTTGTATTTAATTACACAAAAATGTATTTTTTAAAACTCTCACCATGAAATACTCTCCAACCAACCAACTAGCCCTTCGTAATGCCAGGATGCCTTACAAAATTTTCAAGAACAGGGAGGGGGCTAGGATAAAGTGTAAATTTCAAATCGAAATTTTTATGCACTTTACAAACGCTTTAAAGGCACTAGCATCCTAAGTATAATAGTCCAAAGTGTTGCAAATTTTTTATCTTTAAGAAAAAGTGTCAGGTCTCTCATTATGGCTTCCTTGTGTGTAGATTTAGTTTAAAAATGGCTAGAAATAGCAACAAGTCTATCCATGAAAGGCAAGGAAGACCCCAAATACCCTTCATGATGATGATCAAACAAAGAGCATGAACTCGAACATATGGAGGAATGTAACATTAGGTACAGGTGGATTCAAAATTTGATGCAGCAAGTGGACTAGAAGCAACCAAACTGATGGAACAATGCACCCTCAAGAAGTATGTGGAGAAATTCAAAGGAAAAGTGGACCATCCAATGTGCATGGAGTTCCCGATCAACTATGATCATAATAGACAAACTAACATAGTCATTGTAAAGATGAATTAAGATCTACACCATGTGGAGGTGCCACTAAACACAAATGTGGTGTAGAGGAAATTCGACCTACTCAAATGCTTCAAAAAGGTTGCTACACAAAACGTGGATGTGTGCAAGGTTTAGATTGTCCAAGAAGAAAGTGGGCAATGATTGCATAAAAATTAAGGCAATTGATGACCCAACCCTAAAGATCCAAGCAAAGTTAGTATATAGATGATGCTCTCCAACATGAAACATCACTCCATCATGAACAAAATCCATGCAAGCCTATTTTAAGACATTCTAACTAGGAATATAAAGAAGCAAGACTTCAACATATACACCAAGGAAACCATATATGTTATAGCTAAAGCCTTGAGTCTTAACATAAAAAACCCAAAGGACTCTGATGATGTGACAATGGTGAGCAAGAAGAAAGAAAAAGAAATGATAAGAGGAAAGGCATCCCTAGTGGGGTTTGGGGGCTGCCTACAACCATTATCGACGAGGCCCTCAAGGACGCCCAAGTAGTCAAAGAACAAATGATAGGTGTAGGAGGGGGAGGGGGGGCCACAACTTCATCACTACAAGAGGTATTCTCTATAGCAAAAGAGACATCTATCCTGGAAAAAGAACCCCCTACTAGCCACTAAGGATTGTGAAGAGTCACAATTGTGAAAGGCGGCTAATCTAGCATAGAAGTAGTATGAGAAGAAATAGAGAAACTTGGTAGCACACAAAAAATCTAGCAAGCCAACATCCAATTCATCCAGTAAACAAGGCCAACTATTAGAAAATGAGGTCACCCCAACCTTCAAAAACCAAGAAAAGAACACTACAAACCCACAGACAAGAGAAGATGCAAGAAGAAAAGAGAAAAAGAGTTTAGGAGGCTCAATGGGATGAGTTGGAAGCCATCTAGAAGAAAACTTTGACAAAACAAAGCTAGGAGGAGAGACCCCTCAAGAAGACGAACAAGTGAAAGGGAAAGCTAAGGCCTCTAACAAGGACAACAAAAGGAAATATCTTTCAAAAAGGATGGGGAGGCGAAGAAGATTGCATCAAAGGAAGAGGATGCATCAGAAAGAGCCAAAAAGGAATCCAAATAAGTAGAGGAAGAATGGCGAGCTAGGCTCTATGAAGAAGAGGAGGAGTAAAAAAGAAAGAGGCAAAAGACTTAAACTTGCCCATCTGAAAATCTATCAAATAACCAAGTAGGATTGAGGAACTTGCTACCTTGGATCCACCTCACTTTCCCTTACCAAAAGTTGGATTGAGCAAGAGTGCAAAGAAGGGCTGAAGTACTACTAGCACACACACTCCCAAGCCTATGGAGAGCAAAGAGAAACAACCCATCCAAGCACCTACAACCTCCTCTATCTCAATCAAGGAAATTGGGGGGAAGGGCAAGGAGCATGGTTTTTTTTTTCAAACCCCTATTTTTATTCCACTTAGTACACGTGTTCCAACCTTTAGTGTACAACAATATCCACCACCACCACTATCAACACCACCTCCACCACTATCCCCACCTCTCTCTCTCTCTCTCTCTCTCTCTCTCTCTCTCTCTCTCTCTCTCTCTCTCTCTCTCTCTCTCTCTCTCTCTCTCTCTCTCTCTCTCTCTCTCTCTCTCTCTCTCTCTCTCTCTCTCTCTCTCTCTCTCTCTCTCTCTCTCTCTCTCTCTCTCTCTCTCTCTCTCTCTCTCTCTCTCTCTCTCTCTCTCTCTCTCTCTCTCTCTCTCTCTCTCTCTCTCTCTCTCTCTCTCTCTCTCATGCAGATACGTAATTTTTTGTTGATTATTTGGTTACAAGGGGATGTCAATTGGTAAAAAAGATTGAATTTTGATAACCTTTGTAACCATAAAAACATTTTCATTGTCCCCATTAAGTCTTCTAATTGAACCCCAATCATTTTGCTAGGGGATCTAAACTTCATCTATTTTTCTCAATTATTCTTTCACTTTCAATTCTCATCCTTTCTCTCATCGAGGATGTAAGAACCTCCATTAAGAAGGAGAATCATAATCTTCATATGAGTGGATTTTTCCTCCATAGTTATCATCTCCTTTATGCACTTTCATCATTCACAGTGAAATCAAGTACATCAACGAAATAGTTTGGCTACCACATGAGTTTGTTTACATCGTTGTGAAAGGGAGTACCATATGAGATCTTCCATTAGTAAGTTAGAATTCCTATGGCTTTAGCAACCACATTAGATGCTCACGCACACACACACTCTCTCTCTCCATCACTTCATTGAGAAGAGAGAGAGAGAAGGGATTAAAACTTTTTAATGATAAATTATTGATGTGAGAGAGATTGTGAGAGAAGAGGAGATATGAGATAGAGAGAGAGAGAGAGAGAGAGAATCATAAAAAAGATTTATGGAAGAAAGGGGCATCGATGTCCTGTTTCTAAAATTCACACGTCTCTCTCTCTCTCTCTCTCTCTCTCTCTCTCTCTCTCTCTCTCTCTCTCTCTCTCTCTCTCTCTCTCTCTCTCTCTCTCTCTCTCTCTCTCTCTCTCTCTCTCTCTCTCTCTCTCTCTCTCTCTCTCTCTCTCTCTCTCTCTCTCTCTCTCTCTCTCTCTCAACCCCCCCTTTATGCATGACCATCATCTTGATCTCTCATTGTGATTGTCTTTGCCAACTCAATATCATGTTGTTGTCATATTGAGCTTCATAAGCTATAAAATGTAGTTACACTCTTTGAACTAATGAATAAGTGTGCATGTGTACGTGTTAGGACTTCTTATAATATATCAATATGAGAGAGAGAGAGAGAGAGAGAGAGAGTGTGTGTGTGTGTGTGTGTGTGTGTGTGCATACATGTGTGTGTATGCATATGTGTGTGTGTGTGTGTGTGTGTGTGTGTGTGTGTGTGTGTGTGTGTGTGTGTGTGAACATAATTAATGTAGGAATCAAAGGACTAAAGACATAGTATTAAACTTGCAAAAACTCTAATCCACCTTGAGTAAATAATTTATGAATGGATTGCCTAGTCTTTAAAATAAAAAATAAGTTATTGTATACTTTGAAAGAATATAAAACTAATTGTTGATTAGAGACAAAAGAGAGGTGTCTTTTTCAAGGCTTATCAAAGAAAGAAGAGAAAAACATATGAAAAATATTTTGCTTAGAGAGGTACCATTTCTAAATTGGTGTAGTAGAGACCCAAAAGTATTGTAGAATTATAGGAGAGAGTTACTAGAATTTATTTAAGCCAAAGAAGGGGGCGCCCCCTTCTTTGGCTAAAAGATGTTCTAACAACTCTCTCTTATAATACTACCTTTGACCATCTTCGATACTAATAGCTTTGGACCTCTATGGCAAACCGGCGCCCCCCTTCTTTGGCTTAAAAAATTCTAGCAACTCTCTCCTATAATACTACCTCTAAGCATCTTCAATGCTAATAGCTCTCTCTCTCTCTCTCTCTCTCTCTCTCTCTCTCTCTCTCTCTCTCTCTCTCTCTCTCTCTCTCTCTCTCTCTCTCTCTCTCTCTCTCTCTCTCTCTCTCTCTCTCTCTCTCTCTCTCTCTCTCTCTCTCTCTCTCTCTCTCTCTCTCTCTCTCTCTCTCTCTCTCTCTCCTATAATACCATAATATTACCTTTGGGCCTTTCCTACATTACAAGATTTGGACATTTATCAAAAGAAAAAAAAACACACACACACACTCTCTCTCCCCCCTAACTTGTGATTAAATTCCTCTATTCAAAAGCTTTTGTTACCAAAATACAATTAGACTAAAATGTCACATTTTGACTATTATTTCAATTGTAGAAAACTTTTCTATCTTTGATAAGGTCTTTATTTTCTCAAGCACACAATATTAAGAGAATAGCCATCATATTATGTGTCAGTTGTTAGTTTTCTATGTTTTAAAAATTTTTCCCAATCTATTCATAAGATCCAAACATTTTTCTATTTGCCACATAATAGTTGTTGTTATGTGTTGCATTATTTGTAGCATTGGTCGCATTATGATGGTAGGAAAGTAATGTGTTTCACATTTTTTGTGAGCACATTATTAGATAGAGTTATGTAGATAAATTATCTTTATATCAAAGGAGCATATTTTGGTGCACAATAATTATTATTTTTTAGCACTTTTATGTAGATTTATTCATGGTTGTATGAGCACATGCACGGATTTATTTAGTGTAGTCATAAATTTTATATTACATCCTAAGGATTAGAAATTCTTTTTATAACCTTAAAATAGATTTATTGGATAGGAGTTAGGCAATGGGACCCAAAAGTATGTCATTCATATAAGGAAAGAAAAACTCCCAAAAGAATGCTTTTCATGACTTTTGAGCACAAAAGCTAAGAAATACAAATCCATAGAAACATGCATGAGGGAGGTGCTTACTCATGCATGGGACAAGATTGTACCATTCTCTTGACGTGCACTTTCATAGACATTTTTCCCCTTTGTAATTTGTTTCGTAGATTTTGAGTTTATAATAAGTAGTATTGTATGGTAAGGGGCTACAACACCTTGAACTTCAATTATATTAGCTCATTATTCTCTGTACATTCTTAAGTTCATGAACAATATTGAAAGTTGGGATTACTAACTTGATCAACCTTCTACTCTCTAACATTTCATGTTCACTCTAGTTAACCCTAAAAGCATCATTCTACATCGCACCATTCGCAATTGACCCACCAGAGATCTTGTCCTTCATTGGTTGCTTGGCTTAGATTCAAGAATTTTGCCCAATCTACTATTGTTGTCCCCCTGTTATCTTCTTTGGTGGGAATATCTTTTTCTCGGCAACAACAACTTTTTCTATCTCATCCATCAAATTGCCTTACGTCATCAACTACATCAACAAGAAGAACCATCAAACCTATCTTCAAACTATGTAATAGTATATCTATGCATGCATATTCACATAATAAAGCACCATAACCTATACATAGTTTGGATCCTCAACTGTGGAATACTAGGCTTCAACCCATCTCCCAAACTAACAATATATGTCCTATGCACTAAAATAGAAGATTAGTACTCCCCAAGGAAGCAAATACATGTGAGGTTTTCATTGTAGAGGTACATATGCTCATAGACCCATTCTCGATAGCCATGAAAGCTCTATCCAATAACAAGGGACCATCAGTTGAGATGCACCATCACAATGATACAATCTTCAACAACCTTGTTGTTGATGATAATCTCAATCACCAACTACTAAGTACCAAGAATTATCTTTCATATTCTTCCTCTACAACTATTATCACTTCTTTAAGGACAACATC